>NW_015389929.1:16556-39378 GCF_001527695.2 Protobothrops mucrosquamatus
AGGGGGAGGGCCTTCTCTGTGGGTGCCCCCACCCTCTGGAACGAACTACCCCCCGAGATCCGGACGATTCCGGACCTCCTACCTTTTCGCCGCGCCCTCAAGACATGGCTTTTTCAACAAGCGGGTCTGGCCTAGGGAGAATTTTTAAATAGGGACAATTTTAATTTAATTTTTAATTAATTATACAGCGGAAAAAAAAATATTTGGTTTTTAACAGGTTTTTATGGGGGGATGATGTTTTATGTGTTTTAATATGCTGTAAGCCGCCCTGAGTCCTATAGGGAGAAGGGCGGCATATAAATCCATGAATGAATGAATGAATGAATCATTACCAGATGAATTTGTAACTGGCTGACAAACTGCACTCAACTTGTAGTTATCAGTGAAACTGCATCTACATGGAGGGAAGCATGCAGTGGGCTACCCCAAGGTTCTGTCCTAGGCCCAGTACTCTTCAACATCTTCATAAATGATTTAGATGAGGGGATTGGGTTTTACACTTATGCACAGATATAGAATAGGTGGTACTTGGCTCAATAGCAGTAACTGTGAGCGGGATCTAGGAGTCCTGGTGGACAACCGCTTAAATATGAGCCAGCATTGTACTGCAGCTGCCAAAAAGCCAATGCAGTCCTACAACAGTGGAATAGTATCAAGATCACATGAAGTGATAGTAACACTTTATGATGAACAAATGAAACCACACTTGGAATACTGCATCCAAGTTTTGGTCACTGTGATATAAAAAAGATGTTGAGACTTGTCTAGAAAGTGCAGAGAAGAGCAACAAAGATGATTAGAAGGCTGGAGGCTAAAATATATGATGAATGGTTGCAGAATCTCAGTATGTCTAGTCTAATGAAGGCAAGTACCAGGGATGACATGAAAGCAGCATTCTAGTATCTAGGAGCTGCCACAAAGAACAGTGGGACAATCTATTCTCCAAAGCACCTGAGGGCAAGACAAAAGTAATGGATGGAAACTTATCAAAGAGAGATCTGACCTAGAACTAAAGAGAAATTTCCTGTCGGTGAGAACAATTAATGGGTTGCCTTCAGAAACTGTGGGTGCTCCATCACTGGAGTTTTCAAGAAGAGATTGGACAGCTATTTGTCTGGAATGGCATAGGGTCTTCTGCTTGAGCAGGAGGTTGGACCAGCAGACCTCTAAGGTCCCTTCCAACTCTATTATACTGTTACTAAAGCCTTCCCTAGGATGCCATTTGGGGATCATTAAGTACATGCAGTTCTCTGGTGTTTTAAAGCAGGGGGTCTTCAAACTTGGCCCTTTTATGACTTGTGGACTTCAACTCCCAGAATTCCTCAGCCAGGCACGTTGGCTGAGGAATTCTGGGAGTTGAAGTCTACAAGTCATAAAAGGACCAAGTTTGAAGACCCCTCTTTTAAAGCATTTTTTATTTTTGCAAATCTTAGCATTTAGCTAAGCCTCACTTATTATTTTCCCGATGCCTGCAGTTTATCACCCAGCCCTCAAAATCTCAGTCCACTCCAATGTACACGGGTGACATTTTGTTTAACTTTTTTCTTAGTAATAAAGCTCATTGGCACAAGGAAGATTCAAATTTAAATGTAGTTCTCTCTCCCTGTTGAACTAATTCATTTCCTCTTTATTTACCCTGAGGTAAAGTGAAGCATCTTCTGAATACCTCTGTCATTGGCCGGGGATTGAGGATCAGAGTTGCAGGATCCAATCTGGGTCCGTCAATGGATCAATATGTTCTGGGTGTATGTATACTGAGAAACAGGGAGACACACATATTGTCACTGACATATGATTATCAGCTCTGGGGTTCACAAAGTCTTTTGGGATAGGGTGCACAGGTGGTAGAAAGCCCTCAAATTTCTATTTGTTCTGAAAATGCTGTCAACTCAAGAATGATTTTAAAGCCACCCTAAAAACAAGTTAAATTCAATCTAGGTGCAAAATGTTAATTCAAGCATGCTCATATCACAATAATTCAAAAATATGGATTATGAAACTCTAGCCAGCAGGTGATGTTATGGCACCATGTTCTGAGAATGTGACTTGGCTAGACATGTTTGAGAGGATTTTTGTTGAAAAAAAGATAATTTTCGAGAGGTGGAGGAGAAATCTTGAGTCATGACATTCCATTCATCTATGAAATAGAGATTGGGTTGCCACACTGCACTTAGTAATAATATGCTTTGTTTGTTTTTCACGTAATCTTTCTTATACGTGAATCCGGCCATTATGGTTTCTTAGCTGCTTTCTGGATTAGTGTAGCCAGCACCAATTTTTTTAGCATATTTTTTTTAACAAGAGAGTCCATTTCATATAGTCTGGAATGAAGGGGGTGTAATATAAGAAGTGAGGTTATTAGTACAAAATAACCTTATCCTTATAATTTCTCATGTAAATTGTGTCATTTTCTTATTTTTTTCACTAGAATTTTCTGTGCTGAACCCTTGTGTTTGAAATCACAAAGCACTAGAAGATATTTAAAAATGAAGGCACAGTTTTTCAACCTTAGCAACTTTAAAGGTGTGTAGACTTCAATTCCCAGAATTCCCCAGCTAGCTGTGCTGGCTGGGGAATTCTGGGAGCTGAGGTCCACATACTTTAAATTTGCTGAAGTTGAGAAACACTGACTTATGGCAGGAATCCTCGCTATGAGGTTTTTAAATAAGTGATCTACTTTAGAAGGTTAGTCTAACCAGCCAAAACATTTTTGCAATAATCTTCCATTAAGTGGATTATTCCTCCATTCAAGGTGAAATTTGTTTTTTTTTTCTTTTTGTGGTGTATGCAGCTGCAACCTTGGGCTGACATGCCATCCTGCTGAGCTGGTTGCCTTAGCTCAGGCCAAGGTTCCAGCCATAAAATTGTTTTCCCCCTTTTCTTTTCCTGTTCTGCAATCCATTAGCAGCACTCTTGGAAATTACTTCTGAGTGATTCATCCTAGAAATGGAGGGAACCTCCCATTTAGCTCATAGCCAGACAGTCCTCACCCCATTTCTCCAGAAACCAAGAAGCATATCTTTCTCTCTCCCTCCCTCCCTCCCTCCTCTCTCTCTCCATAAATTTATACAATAAGACAGGAGCCTGGGAAGGAACAGTTCTCTCTCCCCACCTGCCCTGTGGAACAGAGGAGATGTGGGAATAATGCCCTTGCAGTCCATGTGTAGGCTGCCATGCAGCTGTACCACGTGGATGGAAGAAGGATGAAGAAGGATGAAGAAGGAACAAAGAACATTCACCCCCTCTTGCAAACTCCCCCCACTCCCCCCATTTACAAGGCTTGTAAAGTGTGCTTACTGTCACGTACCTATATGTTAATATGTACCTGCCCCTTTCTTACCTTCTGTAACCACCCATTTTATCCCAAACACAATAAAAGGGGGTTTTAGAGTCAGCTCTGGGCGACTCATCCCAGACATGCTCTAGGCTCTCATCACGAGAAGTCCTTGTGTCGTGTCGTTCATTTGCGGCCTTCATGAGAAGCCCACCAGACATCGGCAACTGGTGACCCCGACGTGATTGTCCCAAAGACGATACGTCCTTGGACCTCTCATTCTCATCTCCTGGAAGAGGCTTGTGCACACGATATTGTCTGAAACAAGACGAATATCTACTCGTGAGTATGGGAGGAGGGTTTTCTAAATTGCAAGCAGTGCACTTGCAAGAACTTAGAGAACTAACCAAGTCCTCAATTATTATATTAAAAAACAATGGAAAATTACTCCCTATTTTGGCAAAATCTGACCTTGTTGAATTATTGTTCTATATTTGGAAACAATGTCCGGCATATCCGGAAAAGGGCTCGCTCAAAGTGACTACGTGGAAAAAATTGGGTACTTATTTCCATGAGAGTCCAAGAGCCCCTGCAAAAATTCTATCCACATGGCGCGTAGTCCTTGAATGCCTCATTTTACACGAGAAAGGACTCACAGACGTCACTTTGCCACCCGGAGAGTTGTCAGAACCTTCGCCTTATCAACCCGGAGAGTTGTCAGAACCTCCGCCTTATCAAAAAATGACTCAAAAAGATCCACCAGAGGCCTTTCCTGTCGGTTCTCTTTGTTCTTCGGCTACCCCACTCGTATTACAGTCTGCTTCGGCTCCTCCTACTGCAACTTCCCCCCTTTCCCCCCCTTTCTCTATTGCTACCTCCTCCTCCTCCCCCTCTCCTATGGGTATCGTGGCTGCTGCTATGTCTCAAGCCCGGAGTCAGGGACTCCTGGATTCTGATGAACTTGCCAAATGTTCTTTTTTCCCTGTTAGTTTCATTCCCAATGCAACTGGTGCCTTAGTGCCTCAATTTGAGCCACTTCCTTTGAAAACCATTAGAGATCTAAAAACTGCTGTTTCTATATACGGCATTCAAGCTCCATACGTAAAAGGACTCTTTAATGCCCTAGCAGGGTCCTTTATCATGACTCCACAAGATTGGAGAGACATTCTGAAGATGCTTTTAACTGGCCCTCAGTATGTCGTGTGGGAGTCTGACTTTCTCCGTGAAGCTCAGTCCACTGCTCAATTTGCGGGCATGGCTGCCATCACGCCAGATCACATCTCAGGCTCCGGCGCTTTTGCTTCAGTTATAGCGCAGATGCGATCTCCTCAAGCGGTCTTTCAGCTTGTTAGTCTTGCCGCTCTAAGAGCCCTTGATAAAGCAGAAGATTCAAATGGCATTCCCTCTGCTTCATTCTCAAAAATCCACCAAGGTCCTAACCAACCTTTTTCTGATTTTATAGATGATTTACAAAAGGCTATAGATAGACAAATTACTAATACCACTGCTCGCGCAGAATTACTTTTAAAACTTGCTTATGAAAATGCCAATGCTGATTGCCAACGTATTTTACAACCTCTTGCTGCTAAAACAGATGCTACTCTCGCTGACTTTTTGAAAGCTTGTCGCATAGTAGGAACTAGTGCCTTCTCTATGGATGCCCTTGCAGCAGCAATACAGCAAGGCGGGCGTCCCTCTGGAAACTGCTTTAATTGTGGAAAACCTGGTCATTTCAAAGCTCAGTGCAGGGCCCCGGGAGGTGGAGCATCGCACCAAAATAATAATTCCAGCAAACCAAAAACAGTTTGTCCAAAATGCAAGAAGGGTTTTCATTGGTCTAATCAATGTCGATCTGGCTCTATTTGATCCGCCCAGTCGGAAAACTAATTATGGGGCCCACAGCCAGCCCTGCCTCAAAGGCTGTGCGACAACCTCTGCCATTTTCTGCTTCTTTTCCAGCTTCAGTCTTTCTTATCGCTGACATCTCTCTTGATGCAGATTTTCCTAACACGCCCTATTCTATCTCCACCTCCTTGTTGCAACCCCTCCCCTCTTCCACATCCGCTCTTGTTATGCCTCATGAGTCATTCACCCTACGGGGTGGTTTTTTCCCTCCTGCACTTTTAGTATGCTCTGATACTGTCACAACTGACATTGAATTTATCCCAAACTGCCCAATTTCAATACAAAAAGGGGAAGTAATTGGTAAACTATTAGTTCTCCCCCCCGTGGAGCCATTGCCAGCTCCCACTGAATTATTGGCTATAACAAAAACAATGCAAAATAGCCGCCCAGCCATGGAGTTCCATATTAAAGGTCTCCGTTTTTCTGGCATTCTAGATACCGGCGCTGATGTGTCAGTAATTCGAACCTCTGAATGGCCTGCACAGTGGCCACTTGAACCGGCTCCAGCAGTCAGAGGGGTGGGCGGAACTCAAGCTGCACAAATCAGCAAAGATTGGCTATCTGTGACTTCTCCACAGACATCTGCAGTTGCACACATCAAACCAGTCATCCTCCCCCTTCATATCAACTTGTGGGGGCGTGATCTCATGCACCAATTTGNGAATAATGTCTCTTTCTATTCCTCTCCGCCTTTCTCTTAAATCTGATATTCCAGTATGGATTGACCAATGGCCTCTTACCTCTGAAAAACTTTCCGCTTTACACTCTCTTGTGTCTGAACAACTTGCCTTACAACATATTGAACCTTCTTTGAGTCCTTACAACACTCCAGTTTTTGTGATAAAAAAGAAATCTGGTAATTGGCGCTTATTAAATGATCTTCGCCTCATCAATACCATTATTCGACCTATGGGGGCGCTACAATGCGGCCTCCCAAATCCTAACCTCATTCCAAAGAACCATGACCTCATGATTATAGACCTCAAAGATTGTTTCTTTTCCATACCACTGCACCCCGATGATATGCCTTTGTTTGCCTTTACTGTGCCTGAAATAAATATGCAAAAGCCCACTTCTCGCTATCAATGGCGTGTCCTTCCTCAAGGCATGCTAAATAGCCCCACCATATGTCAGCTATATGTCAATACAATTCTAGAACCCTATCGCAAACTATTCCCTCATTTTCTGGTCTACCACTACATGGATGACATTCTCATCACTGCGCCAGGGCCTGCGGGCACTGTCAGTACCACCTTACCCACACTCACCTACCTACTTTCACAAGGGGGTCTCCAAATAGCTCCTGAAAAAATACAACACAAGGAGCCATTTTTGTACCTTGGTCACAAGCTGCTTTCTTCCCATGCAGCACCAACATTTCCATCTTTACATCTACCTCACAAAACTACTTTAGTGAAGCTTCAACAATATCTAGGAACTATCAATTGGATCCGTCCATATTTTGGCATCACTACAACCCAATTGACACCTTTATTTTCTGCTCTGGCACAGGGCAAATCTCCCTCTGATCCTATTGCTTTTACATCAACACAGATTGAGGCCTTTTCCCAAATAGAACAAGCCATACATGCTCAATGGGTGGACCGCTGTGTCCCCAATGAGCCTCTTTCGCTCATAATCATTAACACTCTGCACCTTCCAACAGCAGCTATTGCCCAAAATTCAGGCTCTGTGCACATCCTGGAATGGCTACATTTACCACACACCCCTAGAAACACCATTAATCAAAAACCATCTCAATTTGCATCTCTCATTACTAAAGGGAGACTCAGATCCAAAACCTTGGCTGGAACTGAGCCTCTCACGCTTTACATTCCCTGTGCTTTGTTTACATGGGAAGTCATGTATACTAACTCTGAACCTCTTCAGTCTGCACTCACTGAATGGCCTGGGGTCATCTCCTGCCACCCTCCACCAGACCCCCGCCTTCAGCTCCTTAGGCAAATCCCGGTGGAATGGGACACACAACAAAAACCAGGACCCATTTCTCAGGCTATCACTGTTTTTGCAGATGGTAGTAAAACTCAAGGTGCCTGTGCATGGTACCTCAACAATCAATGGCACACAAAGACCACCCCACCTCAAACCTCTGCTCAACGCTCTGAATTGGCTGCGGCCATTCTCGCTTTTCAACAGTTCTCTACAGAACCTTTTAACCTAATCCAACTGTCAGATATACAGTGGGTTCATCATTTTTGATAAAAAGTTAGAATGAACAGGGGAAGAGATCTGGGACTAGAGTGAAGAGAGAAATGTTGGAACGTTAGAGAGTAAGTATTTGCGTGTGTAGGAATAAAACAATGTGTGTATGCCTCGGTAGTTGGAATTCCTGGCTTTCTCCAGGAAGGGAACAATGTAGCAGATGCTGCGGCCTCTGCTTCCTCTCTTTTGACACTTTCACCTGTCTCCCCTTGGGACAGTCACTCTTATTTTCATCAAAACAAAAAAGCGCTCATTAAACAATTTGGCATTTCCGCATCAGAAGCCACTGCTATTGTTCAGCAATGCTCCTCTTGCAGCAAACAGGCTCACTCCCTGCCCATGGGAGTGAACCCCAGAGGTACTGAATGCTGCCAAATTTGGCAAATGGATGTCACTCAATACCCATCCTTTGCCCCATGGAAATATCTCCATGTTTCAATTGATACCTACTCAGGTTTCATCATGGCAACCCCTCAAAGGGGCGAAGCCACAAAACATGTAATCAATCATTGTATTCGGACTTTTGCAACGTTGGGATGCCCAAAAGAACTCAAAACAGACAATGGCCCAGCTTACATTAGCTCAGCTTTTGCTAGCTTCTGTAATCAATGGTCCATCACCCATACATTTGGAATTCCCTATAATTCCCAGGGTCAGGCATTGGCAGAGCGTGCCAATCAAACCTTAAAACATGCCTTGGATAGATACAATCAGACACAGGGGAAAATTCCCCCTAGCCTCCCAGCTTTGCAAAACAGACTTAACCTGTGTTTATACACCATCAACTTCCTGAACCTGACTGGCACCCCACCCACCTCCGCAGCAACTCGTCATTTCTCCACTTCTCCGGCTGCAGCGACATCCAGACCGCTGGTGTACTTCAAACGACTTCCTGACCCCACCTGGAGAGGTCCTGCTGAACTCATCACCTGGGGACGAGGCTACGCCGCCATCCAAGCCAACGGCGAGACTTTGTGGATCCCTGGTCGACACATCCGTCCATACCACCCAAAAACAAAAACAGAGGATCTTCCCCCATCTGACGCTGACAACACTCCTCTGCTGAGTCATACCAGCAATTGACTCTCCACGCACAGGAAATGGCATCTATTATTATTTTACTCTTTTTACTCGCCCCCACCATCAGTAACAGTAAGTTCATTAAACCCGGACACAGCAAAGGCGACCACCTATGGCTTCAGAACAGCTACATGAAAGACATCCAGAAGGTGGCACAGGTCCTAAATGCTACAGATTGTTGGATATACATGCACACTAGGATGGGTCATCCCTACCATCTACAAGATTGATTCACTTCCCCAGATACGCTTAAGAAACAAAAGAGACACTGACTCCCTTAGCTCAGGTCTTACACTGGATGGAAATGTGGGTACACAAATAGCAAGAGGCATACTACCTGCACTAGGCGTTGCCATGAATTACCGGGATCTACACATCTTAAACAATTGGACCGTATCAATGTTCAATCAAACCATACGATCCCTAGAAATGATAAATGCAGAATTGAGTGAGGTGAGAGAAGTCGCTCTCCAGAATCGCTATGCCCTTGACATCATTCTGGCCTCCCAGGGAGGAGTTTGTGCACTGATTCACTCTCACTGCTGTGTATACATCCATGACTATGAAATAAATATCACCCATACGATATTATACATGGAAGACATGGTCAGAAACAACCCCCTCAGGACTGACGGCCTTGATGCCCTTGACATATGGGGGGCATTATGGTCCTGGTTACCGGACGGCTCTTGGCTGCGCTCTCTGATCCCTACAATAATAGCCATAATCATTCTTCTGATTATGTTGTGTTGTTGCATTCAATGCCTTCCTTCCCTACTACAGACATGCAAAGGTTTTTTATTCTCTCAAGGGAAGGACATATTAATAGCTGAAAAACAATCACTTTTAAGCCTTGCAGACGCACCTGCTGAAAAAACAAAAACAGAGGAGATGTGGGAATAATGCCCTTGCAGTCCATGTGTAGGCTGCCATGCAGCTGTACCACGTGGATGGAAGAAGAATGAAGAAGGATGAAGAAGGAACAAAGAACATTCACCCCCTCTTGCAAACTCCCCCCACTCCTCCCATTTACAAGGCTTGTAAAGTGTGCTTACTGTCACGTACCTATATGTTACCTTCTTACCTTCTGTAACCACCCATTTTATCCCAAACACAATAAAAGGGGGTTTTGGAGTCAGCTCTGGGCGACTCATCCCAGACATGCTCTAGGCTCTCATCACGAGAAGTCCTTGTGTCGTGTCGTTCATTTGCGGCCTTCATGAGAAGCCCACCAGACATCGGCACTGCCCCCTGTGAGGAAAAAGAGGGGGGAGATGCTGCTACGCATAAAGCTTTATTCTCCAGTAAATACGTTGGTGACTGCAGAGGAAGAAATCAAATTATGTCTTCTGTGCTTTCAGGAAATTCAGCCCAGTCAAATTGAGGTGGCTGCAACTTCAGATTGCAAGTCCTTGAGCAATCTAGTAAATCTAAGTGGTTCAAATTAGCTTTCTTTCTTTTTCTTCATTCCCACAAGTGGCATTCCCCACTTCTAATAAAGGAGCAGGCACATTCATAATAGGAAACAGTAGAGATCCTACAGCTGTGCACATCTGTACCTCAGGATAACGGTGATTTCCTATGCATTTGCAAAAAAGGATCACATGACCCTGGGGAAGTGAAAGAAAAAATATGCAAAGTAAACACACCGATCAGATGTGCTCATATAAACATCTCACTTTATGGACGTCTTCCAAACAGATTTGAGTATCTGCAATCAAAAGAAAATAAGTACATGTAGTCCTCGATTTACAACAGTTAATTTAGTGACCATTCAAGGTTACAAAGGTACTGAAAAAGTGACTTATGACTCTTTTTCACACTTACGACCATTGCAGCATCCCCATTGTTCTGTTTCCAAGTAAAAGGCATGGAGATGAGGCAGGAGTAACAAGCAGTCTTGTCTTTATTAAGTTCACAACAGAACCAAAAACAAAATGGCGCGGATTGCTCTTATACCCCTTTGCAGGGACAGTATCAGCCAATCAATGCAAGGCATTTCTCCTGCCTTGCGCATGTGCGCAAGGCAGGAGACAGCCTGTCTGGTCCCGGGCATTCATGTGGTTTGCCCGGGCCTCTCTGCAGCCTCCTGCACCTGCTGAGTGACTCAGCAGGCCCAAGACATAACACCCCTCCTCTCTTGGATCAAAACATGGTACTTAATATTTTACAATACTACAAATCTAATACCTTGTCACTCCCTTATTCACAGCACAGTAATACTTGCTATTTTTGCATTACTATAAATCAGACATTTGTCTTTTTGAGCATGTTCTGATTTCTAAGTACCCCTACGCCTGCCCACCTACTGACAGGAGTCTTACATACTCCTGTAAGTGCTTGGGTGGACCTCTGGCTCGCTCTGACCTTCTTGGTGCAGTTGTGATTGCCTGGTCTGCCAGCTCGCCTGCCAGGCTAGGAAGACCAGGACTTTAATGCCCCCTAGACTCAGGCGACCCTCCATGCTGCTGACTGGCTGGATCCTCTAAACCCAGACCAGAGTTCCTTGGTGGGGTGGAATTCCCCAAGTCCATTGGTGGGGTGGAATTCCCCAAATCCACAATGGACCCCTCTTGGGAGCGCTGTCTCGTGAGCCCAAGACCAGCAGATGGCTTGGCCTTAAAAGCCGATTGCGAGCAATGTCCCATTGACCTGGTGCCGGTGCCAGGGTCAGGAGTGCCAGAGTCAGGAGCCGCCTCCATGGCAAGACCCCCTACTGGTGCCTGGGAAATTCCGCTTTTGCGGAGAGACTGTGGTCCACAATCGTAATTGGGGTCCTCCTCCCCCCCCCGAGAGCAGAGCCAGGAGCAGAAGTGTGGCTGGGAAGCCTCCAGTGCAATTGGTCGGTGTGTCGACGGATCACCCAACCATCATCCAAGGCCACTTCGTATGGCAGCGGCCCAGAGACCTTGCATACCACTGCTGTCACCCAGAGATGTCCAGGTCCATAGTTCCTTGCCCAGACCAGATCGCCCACCTGAAGTCTCCTAGGTGCCCGCGGCTGTGACACCTGTGAAGACACCCGGTCTGGGTGCAACCTGTCCAGTTTTGTAATGAGTCTGCGACCCCAGTGGAGTTCAGCTGGGCTCTTGCCAGTAGCTGTGCAAGGTGCAGTGCGGTGGCACAAAAGAAAGTCAGCTAACCTGTGATGCCAACTGCCATGAGTGATCCTCTTTAAAGCATCTTTGGTTGTACGCACCATACGCTCAGCTTGGCCATTGGATGAAGGATGAAACGGTGCTGATGTGGCATGACAGATCAAGTTGGCCTGATTAAGCCCAGGCCACCAAAGATGGCTGCGCACAAGCGCATTCATCTGGACTATACCCGGATGTCCCTCATGCAGAGAGAGCAAGACTCTAGTCCTCAATGAGGTTGGGATCACTACCCTACTACCCCAGAGGACACAACCCTTGAAGGTGGATAGCTCGTGCTTCCTCTTCCAGAAACTCTGGAACTCTGTGCCAGAACACGTGTCAGGCCACCCTGACAGCACCCATGTCAGCACGCATGTTAGCATGTGATCAGTGGCTGTTTCTGCAGCCACATCCCTAGCATTGAGGGGAGACTCAGGCAACTCCTGAATGGAAAGTATGTGGTGAGCTGGAGCAAGATCTGACTCCACTAGCTGTAGAGGTAATCTGCTGAGGCCATCTGCATGGCCCATTTCTTTGCCCGGTTTGTGAACCAGTGTATAGTCATATGCAGAAAGGAAAATTGACCATCTCAGCATTCTAGGAGAGATGATGTGTGGGGTTTGCTTGTTGTTTGTAAACAACCCCAGCAGTGGCTTATGGTCTATAAAGACCATGAAATGGTGGCCATATAAAAAGTCATGAAACTTTTTTATGCCAGCCACTATGGCCAAGGCTTCCCTATCTATCTGTGCGTAATTACGTTCAGCAGATGATAAGGTCCTAGAATAGTAGGCTACAGGGACTTGTGTCCCATCAACCTTCAAGTGACTCAACACAGCCCCAATCCCATAAGGGGATGCATCACAGGCTATGCATACAGGCAAATGCTCATTGAAATGCGCTAGAACCGCATTTGAAGAAAGCAAGGCCTTGACCTCTGCAAAACTCCTTTTGTGGACTTTTGTCCACAGCCATGGAGCCTGTTTATCCAAGAGCCGGTGTAATGGCTCAGCCACTGCAGCCTTGTGAGGGAGGAATGAATGGTAAAAGTTTAACAGTCCCAGAAAAGCCTGAAGTTTGCTTTTGGACTTGGAACTTGGGGCCTGCTGAATTGCTTTAAGCTTAGATTCAGCAGGATGGATGCCTTCAGCATCAATACGGAACCCCAGAAACTCTGTGGAAGTGACTCCAATCTTACATTTGTCTTGCTTTAGCTTCAGCCCCGCTTGGTGGAAACGCAGCAAGACAGCTCTAAGCCTTTCAGCCAGATTTTCAGATGATTCCCCAGCGATGAGGACATCATCAAAGTACAGGCAAATGCCTGGAATATTGCAGAGTGTTCGCTCCATCACACTCTGGAAAATGCCAGGGGCTACATTAACCCCAAACTGCAGCCTTTTAACTTTAAATGCTCCCCGGTGCGTAACAATTGTTTGGGCCTCTGCCGTTGCCTCATCAACTGGTAATTGTTGATAGGCCTGAGCCAAGTCATGTTTGGCAAAAACGCGGCCTCCTTTGAGGGAGGCCAGAATGTGGCTCACCACTGGCACCGGGTACGAGTGCTGCTGCAATGCTTTGTTAAGTGTACACTTATAGTCAGCACAAATTCGGACTTCTCCATTGGCCTTCAGTGGCGTGACTATGGGGGTTTCCCATGGACTGCTGTCCACAGGCTCTAAAATGCCCTGCTGGTGCAGCTTGTCCAACTCTGCATTAATCTTGTTCTTCAACACGAAGGGCACCCGTCTGGGCTTAATCCTAATGGGTGTGACTGCTGGGTCTAAACGTAAAGCAATGGGAGGCCCCTTGTACTGAACTGAACACATCAGCAAACTCCTTGCAAACTTCTGCAAGGCCTGTCATTTGCAAACTGTGAAGTCCAGTCACTTGGATTCCAAGGGCCTCGAACCAATCGAGTCCAATAAGACTCGTGCAATCACCCCCAACTACCACCACATCTAGCAACCCTTCAAAATTCCTGTGCTGCACCTTGAGCGTGGCCTCCCCCTTCACGCTGACTCGGGAATTCTGGAAGTCAGTAAGAATTAAATTTGAAGGCCTGAGTTTAACTCGTAGGCCATTTCTACAACAAATCTTTTTGAAAGTGTCTTGGGAAATGATCGATAAAGCGGACCCTGTGTCCAACTCCATCGATAAAGGAACCCCTTGCAACTTCACGTCAATGTGAAGCTTCTTCCTAAGCGGCCTATGGGCCCCGGTTTTAAAAATGCTTCTACGGGACACACAAAAACCCACCCTGTTCTGGCTGGGGACCCTGGTACCTTTCTGAAGCAATTCTTCCGAAGACCGGTCCTTCTGGCGACCCAAACAGACGGAGGCAATGTGGCCTTGCCTACCACGTGCCCGGAAAATGGTGGAGCGGAAACGGCAATCGGAGCGCTTGTGGCGTCCTCCACATCCGAAACACCAAGGGAATGAGGTTGCCTTGTCTCTGCACTCTTGAGGCCTTCTCTCCGCTGGCTGCTGTAGGCGGTCCACCTCCATCTCTGGATCCTGTTTGGATTCTTCTCGCATGACCTCTTGATGGACGGAGATAGAAGTTGGAGGGTTCTTGGTGAGCCGCAAGGCCTTCACATCTCCGCCCACCGCTTCTTCGGCTGCAATTTCCCTCAAGGCATCTTGGAAAGAGACGTCTTCCTTTGCGAAGATCTTCTGTTGCAGCTCACGACTTCTCAGTCCACAAACTAAACGATCCCAAAGTCTCTCTTCCAGATCCTTGAATTCGCATGGCCTAGCTTTTATGTTTTGGAGTTCGCGGCATTGAAGCAAGACACATGTTGTAATTAAGTACTTCTTTATTTGTTCCTCAACTCAACTCACTACCAAGCAGGCACGCAGGCCTTTTATAGTCTCCCAAACCCAGGCAATCCAGCCAATAGGGAAGAACCTTTTTTTGTGCCTTGCGCATGCGCACAAGTCTGGCGCCAGCCAGTCTGGTCCCGGGCAGCTTTTCAGTTGCCCGGGACCATTTACAACATTTCTGGGCCGGCTGAAATGCCCAGGACACAACACCCCTCCCCCCTGGATGAAACACGCCACAATAGCCCAATACAGGTGTCTTGGACAGGATAAGTGTTAAACACAAGTTTCTTTTACTGCGCATAGGCAGAGCACTTTATACTAGCTCATAATAATAACAAATAAACTTTTAACAAAATAATTACAACAACCACTTTGTGGAACATAATTCTTTGACTAGTAAGGTGGCCTTTGGACTGATAGTAACCTTACATAACCTTTAAGGTATTTAGGTGGCCCTTTGGCCCTTTGTGACCGTCGCAGGGTCAGGGAGGGTGCCTGGCCTGACAGCTCGCCTGCCAGTCTAGGCAGACCAGGACTTCTATTTAATGGTGCCTGGCCTACCTGCCCGTCTGGTGGGCTCGATAGACCAGGACTTTGATGCCTTAGAATTCCAGGTGACCCACTCTGCTGCTGACTGGCTGGATCCTCTGAATCCAAGCCAGGTTTCCTCGGAGGGGTGGAATTCCCCAAGCCCAATGGTGGAGTGGAATTCTCCAAGTCTACATTGTCCCTCGAGCCCACGACCAGCATCGGAAGTGGCCTGTGTTGCAGAAGTGCCCCAGTAGTCCCAGTCCCCCGTGTATGTGGCCGAGGTGCCAGAGTCAGAAGCCGCCTCCATGGCAAACCCCCTCTTTTGTGGCTCCCTGTTTGGAGCGCTTGCTGTATTGTGTGGATACCCCTGGTGAGACTCCCTGTCTGGAGCAATAACTGATGTGCGGAATGACCCCCTTTTTGGAGACTCCCTGTTTGGAGCAATAGCTGAATCCTGAGAATGCCCCCATTCAGTCACTGGACCCTGTGCATTAGCATGTGAGAACTCGCTGGAGCTGGGAGACTGAGGCCCAGAATGCAATTGATGGCCCTCCTCCCCCCCCGAGAGCAGAGCCAGGAGCAGAAACGTTGTTGGACAACCGCCAGCGCAGTTGGTCAATATGGCGCCGAAGGACGCATCCATCGCCCAAGGCCACTTCATATGTCCAGGACCATAATTCCTTGCCCAGACCGGATCACCCACATGAAGCCTCCTAGGTGCCAGCGGCTGTGACACCTGTGAAGCCACCCGGTCTGGGTGCAGTCTGTCCAACTTTGTGATGAGGCGTCGACCCCAGCGGAGTTCAGCTGGGCTCTTTCCAGTGGCAGTGCATGGTGTGGTGCGGTGTGCAAGAAGAAAATCTGCTAACCTGTGTGTGATTCTTTTGAGTGCATCTTTGGTGGTATGTACCATCCGTTCAGCTTGCCCGTTGGTGGAAGGGTGGAAAGGAGCTGACATTGCATGCCAGATCAAGTTGGCCTGTAGGAAAGCCTGGAACTCAAGAGAAGTAAACTGGGGGCCATTGTCAGAGACGAGGACATCAGGAAGTCCATGGGTAGCAAAGATTCCTCTCAACACCTGGATGGTCCTAGCAGTAGTAGTGGAGGAGACAGGTACAACCTCTAGCCACTTGGAATGGCTATCCACCAGGATAAGGAAGAATTGCCCCTGAAAGGGCCCAGCATAATCTAAATGTACCCTTGACCAAGGGGTTTGTGTCTCCTCCCACCTGTGTACAGGGGCCTGAGGCATTTCAGGCCATGACTGTTGGCACACCTGGCACCCGTGCACCTGGGCCTCGATAGCTTTATCAAGCCCAGGCCACCAAAGATGGCTGCGTGCAAGCGCTTTCATGTGCACAATGCCCGGATGTCCCTCATGCAGAGATAACAAGACTCTAGACCTCAGTGAGGCTGGGATAACTACTCTACTACCCCATAACAGGCACCCATTAAATGTAGACAGTTCGTGCCTCCTTAGCCAGAAGCTTTGAAACGCAGCATCTGGACATGTGTCAGGCCATCCTGACAACACCCATGTCAGCACGCGTGTAAGCGTGTGATCAGTGGCAGTTTCTGCAGCCACGTCCCTAGCATTGAGGGGAGATTCAGGCAGTTCCTGAATAGAGAGAATATTAACAGCAGGTGCAGGATCTGCCTCTATTTGTGTGAGAGGTAGCCTACTGAGGCCATCGGCATGGCCCATTTCTTTCCCAGGTTTGTGAATGAGCGTGTAGTCATATGCTGACAGGAAAATGGACCACCTCAGCATACGTGGGGATATGATGTGTGGGGTTTGTTTGGTCATTGTAAACAACCCCAGCAAAGGCTTGTGCTCTGTATAGACCATGAAGTGGCAGCCATATAAGATATCATGGAATTTCTTTATGCCAGCCACTATGGTCAAGGCTTCTCTGTCAATCTGAGCGTAATTCCACTCTGCAGATGACAGAGTCCTTGAGTAGTAAGCCACAGGGACTTGTGTCCCATCAGCCTTCAGGTGACTGAGTACTGCACCCACCCCATAAGGGGATGCATCACAAGCGATGCACACAGGCAGTTGCTCGTTAAAATGTGTTAATACAGCATTTGATAAGAGCAAGGCCTTGACCTCTTTAAAACTCCTGTCCTGGACCTTAGTCCACTACCATGGAGCTTTCTTATCTAAGAGCCGGTGTAATGGCTCAGCCACTGCAGACTTATGGGGAAGAAAAGCATGATAGAAGTTGAGAAGTCCCAAGAAAGCCTGAAGCTCACTTTTAGACTTGGGACTTGGGGCCTCCCGAATGGCCTTCAGTTTGGATTCTGCAGGGTGGATGCCTTGAGCATCTATTTTAAAGCCTAAAAATTCTGTGGAAGTAACTCCAATTTTGCATTTGTCTTTTTTCAATTTGAGGCCCGCTTGGCGGAACCTCAGCAACACAGCCCGGAACCTCTCAGCCAAATTCTGTGATGACTCCCCTGCGATGAGGATGTCATCGAAGTAGGGGCACACCCCCGGAATACCCCTGAGCGTGCGCTCCATGATTCTCTGAAATATGCCAGGAGCAACATTCACCCCAAATTGTAACCTTTTTACCTTAAAAGCGCCCCTATGGGTCACTATTGTTTGGGCCTCAGCAGTTGCCTCATCAACAGGTAGCTGTTGCTAGGCCTGTGCTAAATCAAGCTTTGCAAACAGCTTTCCCCCTTTGAGGGAGGCCAGAATATGACTCACTACTGGTTTAGGATATGCATGCTGTTGCAAAGCTGTATTCAAAGTACATTTATAGTCCGCGCAAATTCGGACTTCCCCATTAGCCTTTAAAGGCATTACAATGGGGGTTTCCTATGTACTGGAGTCCACAGGTTCCAAGATGCCCTGCTGGAGCAGCTTGTCCAGCTCAGCATCAATCTTGCCCTTGAGGGCGAAGGGCACCCTCCTAGGCTTAATCCTAACCGGTGTGATGTTTGGGTCTAACCGCAGGGCAATGGGAGGCCCCTTGTATGAACCAAGCTCTGAACTAAACACATCCACAAACTCTCTGCAGACTTCTGCAATTCCTGTAGTTTGCAGGCTGTGTAGGCCAGTTACCTGGATTCCCAGGGCCTCGAACCAATCGAGTCCAATTAGACTCGTACGATCACCCCCAACCACCACCACATCTAATAGGCCTTGGAAAGCCTTATGCTGCACTTTGAGCATGGCTTCTCCAAGTACATTAACCCTTGAATTTTGAAAGTCAGTAAGAATTAAGTTCGATGGCCTGAGTTTGACTCGAAGGCCACTACTGCTGCAAATCCTTTTAAAGGTATTGTTTGAAATGATCGATAGAGTGGACCCGGTGTCCAGCTCCATCGATAAGGGAATCCCTTGTAACTTCACATCAATGCGAAGTTTCTGTTTAAGGGGCTTGTGTGTCCCTGTCCGCAAAATGCTTCTACGCGATGCGCAGAAACCCACCCTGTGTTGGCTGGGGACCCTGGTACCTTTCTGAAGGAATTCTTCCCGAGGTTGCACCTGCTGGGGACCCAAACAAACGGTGGCAATGTGGCCTTGCTTACCACATGCCCGGCAAATGGCGGAGCGGAACCGGCAGTCCGTGCGCTTGTGGCGTCCTCCGCAACCGAGACACTGAAGGGCTGCTGGGGCCTTGTCTGGTTTCTCTCGCGGCCTTCTTACCGCAGGCTGGTGAAGTCTGTCCACCTCCTCTTCAGGATCCAGGTCTGGAACTTCCTGAGTGACCTCTTGATGGACGGTCGCGACGGCTGGAGCATTTCTTGCGAGCCGCAAGGCCTTCACAGCACCGCCTGCTGCTTCTTCAGCTGCAACTTTGCGCAAGACATCTTGGAAAGTGACTTCAGCTTTAGCAAAGATTTTTTGTTGCAGCACTCTGCTTCTAAGGCCGCAGACGAAGCGGTCTCATAAGCGTTCTTCCAGGTCCTTGAATTTACAAGGCCTGGCAGCTTGTCTCAAGGCAGCGATGAATTCTGCAGCAGACTCACCCAGCTTCTGGTCCCTCTGCTCAAAAGCATGCCTCCACGCAATTACAGACAGTTTGGGATGGAAGTGATCCTTCAGCATGTTTTTTAAGTCTGTGTAGGTGACAGACTCCAGCGGTGCAGGGGCTACCAGGTTTTCGGCCACGTCGAAGGTGTCCTGACTGCAGACGCACAGCAGGGTTGCCGCTTTCAGGCCGTCTTCCCGGACCTGGTTAACCCTTAGGTAATTTTCTACCCGGGCCACATAGGAGTTCCAGCGCTCCGGGTGAGAAACGTCGAATTCCGACAAGCGTCCTATCTTCGACATCTTCAGCTTCGGAATGCCTCGCTGCAAGCCTTCGTTGGGGGAAGGGCCCGTTTGCCAAGCTCACCTCCAGCGATGCTGTACTGGCAGGTGAGTGCAGAGCTGGACGCCGACTTCCCAGGCTTCAGGCTCTTCAGATGAGGCTTACCCTCTTCTTATTGCCTTCTTCCTTGCAGCGATCCCACCTTCATCGCCACTTTTATGTTTTGGAGTTCGCGGCATTGAAGCAAGACACATGTTGTAATTAAGTACTTCTTTATTCGTTCCTCAACTCAACTCACTACCAAGCAGGCATGCAGGCCTTTTATAGTCTCCCAAACCCAGGCAGTCCAGCCAATAGGGAAGAACCTTTTTTCGCGCCTTGCGCATGCGCACAAGTCCGGCGCCAGCCAGTCTGGTCCTGGGCAGCTTTTCGGTTGCCCGGGACCATTTGCAACACTAGCTGCTTGTCGTAACACAGCAATAAAGTCCGCAGCAGACTCACCAGGCCTCTGGTCCCTCTGCTCGAATGCGTGTCGCCATGCAATCACCGAAAGCTTTGGTTCAAAATGTTCTCGCAGCATTCTTTTCAGCTCAGCATAAGCAATTGATTCAAGTGCTGCTGGGGTGACCAGATTCTCTGCAATATCGAAAGTCTCTTGCCCACAGACACACAGCAGTATAGCAGCTTTAAGACCGTCTTCTCGGATTCGGTTTACCCGAAAGTAGTTCTCTACCCGGGCCACGTAAGAACTCCAGCGTTCCAGATGAGCTGTGTCAAATTCAGAGAGATGGCTTAGTTTGGACATCATTACTGCCCGGTAGCCTCGTCAATGCCTCATGCTGCAAAGGTTGAGAAGGGGTTCCTTTTGCCGAGCTCTCCTCCAGGGTTTTCATACTGGCAGGCAGAGTCACACTCTCCAGACGCCGAACTTCCCAGCGCTTCAGGCCTCTCTTGGTGAGTCAGCCTATCTTCTTTCGTTGTTTTCCTTGCAGCACATCCCACCTTCATCGCCAATGTTCTGTTTCCAAGTAAAAGGCATTGAGACAAGGCAGGAGTAACAAGCAGTCTTGTCTTTATTCAATTCACAACAGAACCAAAAACAAAATGGTGCAGATTGCTCTTATACCCCTTTGCAGGGACAGTATCAGCCAATCAATGCAAGGCATTTCTCCTGCCTTGCGCATGTGCACAAGGCGGGAGACAGCCTGTCTGGTCCCGGGCATTTACGTGGTCTGCCCGGGCCTCTCTGCAGCCTCCTGCACCTGCTGAGTGACTCAGCAGGCCCAGGACATAACACCCATGGTCACATGATCAAAATTTGGATGCTTGGCAACTGGTTCATCTTTATGACGGTTGCAGTGTCCTGGGATCATATGATCCCCTTTTGCAACCTTCTGACAAGCAAAGTCAGTGGGGGAAGCCAGATTCACTTAACAACCGTGTTACTAACTTAACAACTGCAGTGATTCACTTAACCACTGTAGCAAGAAAGGTCGTAAAATAGGGCAAAACTCATTTTACAAATGACTCATTTAACAAAATTAAGAAATTTTGCACTCAATTGTAGTCGTAAGTCAAGGACTACCTGTAGCATTTCTCTCTCCCTCTGACTGAAGAGCTGGTCTTCACTAGAACCAGCACAAATACTTGAATAGCCAACTTTTGCTACAATTCCTACATCTGTTATTTTTATCCAAATGAATTTAAGATGAAGAGCCCTCAGAATTGCCTCCAGGGTCTAATAATATGCATGTTTGATCTTGGGAGACAGAAGGAAATGCTGCAGCTTAGACTGATGAGAGCAATCTGAGTCCAGAATAGAGATGGGGTGGCGATAGCATCTCAGAAGGGACCCTCCCTTGTTTTCAGCAAAGTAAAGAAAGGGAGAGAGCAGTGGTGAGATTCAGCCGGTTCGCACCACTTCGGCAGAACCGGTAGCTAATTTTTTGTTGCCCAGGCCCAGAATGGATTTCCGGAAGCGGCATCACACACAGAACCGGTTGTTCACATATTTGAATTCCACATTGGGAGAGATACTTTCAGATTTGCAAGATTCTGTTACTGTGACCTTACAATGCAGGTTGTCCCTCAACTTACAACCAAAATTGCAGCCAGAAATTCTGTTACTAAATAAGGCTGTTGTTAAGTGAGCCGTGCTGGATTTTATTATCTTTTTTGCCTCAGTTGTTAAAGGAATCACTGCAGTTGTTAAGTGCAGTCATTAAGGGAATCCAGCTTCCCCCGTTGACTTTGCTTGTTGTGGCAATCACATGACTGCAGGATTCTCCAACCCTCACAGAATGCATGCTGGCTGCCCAGTGCCTGAATTTGGATCCCGTAACCATGGGGATGCAACGATGGTTGTAAGTGCAAGGACCGGTTGTAAGTCACTTTTTTCAGTGCCATTGTAACTTTGAACAGTCACTAAATTAAGCTGAGGACCACTTGTAAAGGTAGCCTTAGGGCTCGTGGTTAGTGCTTTTTGTCTGAGTTGCCTCAAATGGCTACCTCATAGCTAGATGCCTCCAAGGAGGCCCAAAATAAGAGGGGGGAAAAGCAAAAGTGCCTTTCTCAGCCAGAGAACAAGTATTTGATTTACAACAGTTCATTTAGTGATGGTTCAAAGTTACAATGGCACTGAAAAAAAATGACTTAGAATCAGTCCTCGCACTTACAACCATTGTGGCATCTCTGTGGTCATGTGATCAAAATTCAAACACTTGGCAATAAAGTCATATTTATGAAGGTTACAGTGTCCTGGGGGTCACGTGATCCCCTTTTGCAACCTTCTGACAAGCAAAGTCAATGGGTAAGCCAGATTCACTTAACAACTGTGTTACAAAATTAACAACTGCAGTGATTCACTTAACACATGCGGCAAGAAAGGTCATAAAATCAGGCAAACATAAATTTTGGGCTGAACTGTGGGAACTACCTGTATTTGGTAGAAGATCGCCTTTAAACATGGAGGCTGGCTGCCTTTCACCCTCCCAGTTTGTTCAAAGGTGGATTAGAATAAGGGGAAACCAGCTAAAAATCCCCCCTCAAACCTATCATTTCAGTCACCAATGATCAGTTTATCTCACAGATAAGCTTAAACAGGGGAGGGAAATATTCTAAAAATATTCACTCCCCTTGGGGCTTCTTTGAGGAAAAGAGGGATAAAATGACACAATAAATACAGGACATTCAGAATAGGGCCTGACACTCTCTTCTAATCTTGTAAAATACAAGGAACGGTGACGTATTTAAAACAACTTTAGTATTTCATGGAAAATACTCAGTTGAAAAAAATTGTTCTCAGCCTGACTTTAAGTAGGTTCTCATTTCTGCTTCGGTGAACTGTAATTCTCCCAGCTATTAGACATGACACTTAGTCTCATTCTGTTGGTAGAAATTCTAGCCCACTGAATAACACCAAACAGCAAGTTGAAATTAGACAGAGATTTATTGGATACAACGGTTTGCAAAGCGTGGTGGACTCCAAATAAATATTTGAGCCACACCTAGTCACAACAAAGACACACATTATATACATTCTATCCCGACGCCTTGGCCCCTCCTCTGAGGTTACAATCTTA
>NW_015389929.1:45476-70679 GCF_001527695.2 Protobothrops mucrosquamatus
TTTATTACTTGGTTTATTGTGGCAACCATCATCTTATTCTGTTGCCTAAATTTCTCTACATCCCTTTGCACATATACCTTTTGTGCCTTCTTTAACAAGTCATCTATACTTTTCCCTGTCCATTCCTCCAATTTTTGTAGTTTCTTACTTATATCCGGCCAGGATTTTACCACAAATTGTATTTTTACCAGAGGAATATTTGCTGGGTCCTCTGGATCAGTTCCAGAATACTTCCTCATTCCGTCTTTCAGTCTTTGGAGGAATGTAGCTGGAGATTCTTCTTTTTCTTGTTCTATCATTAAAGCTTTGCTCATGTTCTGTGCTTTTGGAACAGCTTCTCTTATTCCTCTTATCAATAATACTCTCATATCTTCCATGTTTTGTCTATCTGCAGCATTATTATTATCCCAATTTGGTCTTACTACAGGAAACTTTACATCTGCCAAAATTGCCCCCTGTGCTTGGGGATTATGTTCCCTAGTCCAGACCAAATGAGCTGCTCTTTGAATTAACTGTATTTCTTGTGCTGTAAATAACATGCTCTGTATCACTCCTAATTCATCCCATGTGTATATGTTTGCTCCTAACAACAGATCCAGTTGCTCTGCTACCCCTATTGGATCTTCTATCATGCTTTTCATTTCTTTCTTAAAGGCGCATAATTCAGATGCCTTTAAAGGCTCATGTACAAAACTGATACGGGCCTGTCCTTGGCCATCTACTCCATTGGGTACTTCTCTTAAAGGAAAAGCCTGTAGTGGTTTATCCTTAAAGGGAAAATTCTTTATATCTTTCTTCAATTGTTCCAATTCTTTTACTTATAGGGTCCACAGCTCCCTGGGCTTGTGTTACAGGAGCTGGTAGGGGTGGTGGAATAGGTATTTGTACATTTGTTGGTTGTGGTAGATTAGGATTATAAGGTGGGGGTAAATATTTCATGGATTTTTCATCATCTTCTTCTTCTTCTATTTCATTCTTCTCTTCTTGTTGTAAATATATTGAAGTTACTTTATGAGGGCTACGGCCCCTCATAGTCAAGGTGACCCATTTACCTGGGTTCCAAATTAAAGCATAGTCTAACTCATTGACTAATGATCTACATGTTTTCCTTGACACATACTCATATAAATTCTGACAAGCAAAATAGTAATTTGTTCCTAATCTAGGCCACTCTACTTTTTCATCTTCCCACCAGACAAAACAACACAAATTAACCATATCTTCCTTGGTTATGTTTATTTTACTAATTATTTCATTATACGGAGGTTTTCCCCAATTACTCAACAAAATCCCTAATGGACTTTCTTATCTATATTTAATTTGGGGTTCCTCCTTATTTTTCTCAAACACGTCTTTCCTGGAGTACTCCCTGTGTTGCCCATACTGGTTTACCGTCCTGTGTATTCTCACACAAGCCTACCCAGCCTTCCCACCGACTGCCTAGGCAGTGTATACTGGCCACCCCAGAACACTTACCTAGGTCCGTGCACGGAGTTGCCCAGTTCCCGGAAGCCAGCAACACACACACCGGTTCAATTCTTATCTCTGTCCAACATCAACTCTATGGGTTCACCAAGGAAAGCGTTGCTGCTCCTTTACCAACAAGATGACATAGACTGTCGAAATCGACAGGGCATGCCTTCCAAGTCACCTTCTGGATCTGGTGCAGACAAACGATCCCGGTCTTGAGCCCCACGTTGGGCGCCAAAACTGTTGGTAGAAATTCTAGCCCACTGAATAACACCAAACAGCAAGTTGAAATTAGACAGAGATTTATTGGATACAACGGTTTGCAAAGCGTGGTGGATTCCAAATAAATATTTGAATCACACCTAGTCACAACAAAGACACACATTATATACATTCTATCCCAACGCCTTGGCCCCTCCTCTGAGGTTACAATCTTATCAGAGCCGCCTAAACAAAATGCATTATCCCTGCCCCTTACTATTTTGCTTCACCTATTCCCTTATATGTACTTTATCATGAAATCCTATAGCTCAGTGTGGAAATCCTATAGCCTACATGCAGAACTCTTCCAAGGTACGTGTACATGTAGAAATTGTGTAGAAATCTTGCAGTCTACGTGTAGAAATTTTGTGTAGAAATCTTACTGTCTACGTGTAGAAATTTTACAGAGTACGTGTCACTTAACTTTACTTTTTTTATTCTAAAATTTTATTCCTAACAATTGTGAAAGGCAAAACTATCGATCCATCTGAGTCTCCCTTGAGCAGATGGAGAAGTTATACACTTTTCCCTCCTATCTGAACGATGATAGAACAAAAGTAACAGTACTGTAGAAAGTTATCATTTATTTATTTTTTTAGTTTAGACCTAGTTTCTAAAAGACTTCGTGCAAGGACGGCTAATTTCTGAATTCTTAGGGAACGGAGCCAAGTCCTTTACGAATGGGGCCTATATATTGCAAGCAATATGAGATGCTAGAATGAAATGCATTATTCCAGACTATAAATGGAAAAATCACATCTGTCAGTGCTTCTCTGTGTGTGTTTTAAATCACTCTGCAAATAGAAAAATGGCACAGCAGGCAAACTATCCTCCCTAATATAGTACATTTTGATATACAGGATGAATATTTCATGAGACAGCATTCCTTTATATTTATTTAGCTTTTTATTATAAAATTGATCCATGCTTTTCTGTTTGTAGAAATACTCAAGGTGGTTTACAATGATTTAGAACGGTTAAAATCAATACAATTTAAATCTGAATAAGTCATCTATCACTGAAACCCTTTACAGCAGCGGTCCCCAACCTTTCTGGCATCAAGGATCAGTTTCAGAAGAAAATTGTCTTCCACGGATTGGGGGGGGGGATGGTTTTGTGAGTATCCTACATCCCACGCATGTGTAGATGAAGCTTCACTTGCTCACCCACCACCTATATGGCCTGGTTGCTTAGAGGCCATGGACCGGTACCGGTCTGCAGCCAGAGGTTGGGGACCCTTGATTTACAGCTTAAAAACTTGGTGAAAAGATGCACTTTGCCATATTCTTCTTTGAGTAATGGGAGGGAGCAAAGCCACCTCTTTGAGAGGCCCTTTCTGTAGCATGACCACTCCACAACAGAAGGGCACGTACTAGTAGTCAAGCTTCTGGCAACAGAGACAATTTCAAATGGGCTTCTAAGTAACCTGTCAGGTTCATAACAGGAGAGGCAGTCCTGCAGTTATTCAAGCCTTAAGTCTGTTTTGGGGTTTGGTCAATACAAATAACCCTCAACTGATGATCCCAATTGGGACCAGAATTTCTGTTGCTAAGCAAGGTGGTTGTTAACTGATCTGTGTCTGTTTTTATGACTTTTGCCACAGCTGTTAAGCGAATCACTGCAGATGTTAAGTGAATCTGTCTTCCTTCATTGACTTTGTTTATAGAAAGCCAAATCCTTTCACAAGCCATGCAGATGTTGGAAGAAAATTCTTCATCATGGTTCAATCCAAGCCGGGGATAAACAACATGGCGACTGCTTTAGAAAGAAGGTTGCAGTTTATTGAAGAGGAGAGCCAAACAGAAAGATGGCTCTGGCAGAAAAGAGAGAGAGCACATGTAGGGAGTGGGTTTTTATACCCTCTGGAGCCTTTTGTTTGGAGTTGTTTCCTGTTCCTGTTTGAGGCTATTTCCTGTGTCATGTATTCTGACCTGAGTCTGGGTGTGCCCTTTGGCATCTGTGGGTTAATCCTATTATGTCCTGTCTTAGAGTTTGGGTGGGGTATGTAGATTTTAGGTCTCTTTGTCTTCCTAAGCTTCTAGCTTCGACCTTCCTGATGGTTTACATCTGCATTTCTAAAGAGCTGGTTTCTGCTTGGGGGAGGGAGACCTGGGGCTATTAAGAAAAATTGGGCATGCTTTTCTGCCTCTTTAAGATCCTTTGAGGAAATATATTTTCTTGCCCTTTTAATATTTCCTTCTCTGGGGGGCTGACTTCCCACACAGGTAAACCTCAGCAAGTGACCGTGTCATACAGCCACCGTTCACAGTTAGAACGATGATGAAAAAATAACTTTGTTATTTTTATAGCTTTGTGGAACATGATTTATGACTTAATGAGTGACGTGAAGTCACCAGTTTGATTTATTCAATAAACCACGGTTAAGCAAGAGAGAGGTTAATTTTACCTCTAAACATAGCCTTGGCTGTAGTCTCTTCACTGCCTGCCTTATGGAATATTCATTTCCTCTTCTAATTTAAAAATCAGGATGGCATAAAAACCACTCATTTAAAAATCAAACTAGGGAGGGAGCTTGTTTTGCAGACAAGCATATATTTCAGTCAACAGCTGCTGGTGGTGAGATAAAAAGCTGTGTACCTCATGTGGGAAGTCAGAGCCCCAGAGAATGAAATATTAAAAAGGCAGAAAAATATATTTCCTCAAAAGTATTTTAAAAGCAGAAACCAACCTTGCCCCCAAGTCTCTGTCCCAAGCAGAAGCCAGCCCTATACAAATGCAAATGTAAAACCATCAGAAAGTTGGAGCCAGAGAACTCAAGAAGACAAAGAGACTTAAAATCTGCATACCCCACCCAAACTCTAGGAGTCATTAGCCCCATCACCAGGGAAGCAGGATACGATAATAGGATTAAACCACAGATATCAAGGCCTAGAAAAACACTCAGATTCAGTTCAAAGTTCATGCCACAGGAACAGGAAACTATTCCAAACAAGGCTAGAGAGGGTATAAAAACCTACTGCCCGTGTGCTCACCCCCTTCTTTTCTCTGGTCTTTCCTGCAAGAACCATCTTTCTGCCTCTTCAATAAACTGTAACCTTCTTCCCAAAGCAGTCGCCATGTTGCTTATTTATTCCCGGCTTGGATGAACCAGGATGAAGACTTTAATCCAACAATTTGGCACCCCAGAGATGGGACTCGAAGCTAACCTCTCCAATGGACTGAGACTGGTAAGCCCCATCTTGCCGGCAGCAGACCCCCTTGTGTCTGTGGATGGGTTTCCCAGGCCTTACCCATGTGGAGCCAGGGTAGTAAAGGGAGTTTTGAGACTTTGAGCTCAAGGGCTGCTTTGGAAAGAAGGTGAAGGTGAGTACCTCTAACTTTTAAGTTTAAAGCCCAGGGGAAACAAAGAAAATGTGTGTGTGTGTGTGTGTGTGTGTGTGTGTGTGAGTGAGAAGACCCTTTTTTCCCAATCACAGTTGGATTTTGCTCCTTCAGGTCTTTCCTATTCGCAGAAAGGATCTGTTTAATTGGCAGAACCTGGAAAGCATGGGGGTTTGGTCAGAGTGCAGAACCTTTTGTTAGGGAAAAGGGAGAGGTTGTGTGAAAATGAAATGGAATGAGTGAATGAAAGAATTGGATTTGGGCAACTAGCTGGTAAGGCCCTGTAAGCAAAGCAAAGCAAAGTTAGGAAATGAAGCCCCGGGCTAGGACCGTCCCTTACCTCTGGAAAGCAAGCAGAGGTCGTCCCAGACATTTGAAGTCTGCAAACAGTGGTGGTGAAAAGTGAAGGTAAAGCCAGTAAGAGTGTCCCGTACCTTCTGCAGGGGAGCAGAAGTGTCCTCGACAGACTCATTTTTTGGTCTAAAACCATGGTGGTAGATCCCTAAAGGAGCGTCCCAGTACTCTGTGAGGGATCCAGAGTGCTCCATGGGTCCCTTTTTGACCCAAAACTGTGGTGGTAGGCAGAAGTCTCACTAGGAGGCTTCAGTGCGCCAGACCCGATAGAACCAAAGTGAACCCCTGCATATAAGGGAATCATGGGGTGTTCTAGTTCGAGGGTCGAGATAGGCTCCCCAGTGTAAAGCTTGCTTGAGGCCTGGGACGGGAATCAGCTACCCATTCAGGCAGGTATGAAGAAAGAGATAGGTAGAGAAACTATAAGTAAAAAAAATAATAGACTTTGCTTAGGGCTTTGCTGGGAAACCAATTTGGCTAAATAAAGGTACTTAAAGGGAAAATAAGAAATAGTGATTCTCTCTCTCTCTCTTCTCTCTATGCAACCACGTGGTATGTTTAAGATCTGTGCCTATCTGAAACTTATGGTGGGAATGACTAGGATGTGTAAAACTAAGACTTCTGTTTCCTTTCCTGTTCTCTTGTCTTTGTGTATATATGTTTGTCAAAGTCTGTGTGTGAGAGGTAAATGTGACTGTTAACTGTTTCAAATCCAAAGAAAAAAGAATTTTAAATTCTGCCTGAAATTCTGCTTAAAATAAAATACTTCACTCTGTTTGTCTGGCCAACAAACAGAGTGAAGAAAAAAAATGTGTTTGTTTGTTTGTTTGTTTGTTTTTCTTCTCCCTTTCTCTCTGTGTACTCTTAAGAACAGCCCAAAGTTAGCAGGAGGAATGTTTTAAGTTCATCTGCTAGAAAGGTTTCACTCTTGCATTTAATAATATATAATAAAGTTGGAAGGGACCTTGGAGGTCATCTAGTCCAACCACCTGCTCAGGCAGGAAACCATATACGAACTTTATCAAATGCCTTACTGAAGTTCAAGAAAATTACATCCACAGCATTCCTCTAGTCCACTAATTTTGTAACTGGGCCAAAGAATGTGTCTAGCATGATCTGTTTTTGACAAACCCATATTGGCTTTTAGTAATGACTTTGTTTGCCTCTAGGTGTTCGCTGATTCTTCTTTGATTATCTTTTCCAGGATCTTCCCAGGTATTGAGGTCAGGCTGATAGGTCTGTTGTTTCCTAGATCTATTTTTATTTTTTTTGAAGAGGGGAACTACATCAGCTCTTTTCCAGTCCTCTGGTAGTTCCCTAGTGCTCCAGGATCTTTGAAAAATATAGTTCAGTGGTTCCAAGATCACATCTGCCAGTTCCTTGAGAACCTTGGGGTGTAATCCATCTGGTCCTGGTGATTTGAACTTGTCTAGGGTGGATAGGTGCTCACTTACCATTTTTCTTGCCTATCTTAACTTGTGTTTCTAATCTTTTTTTTATGGTACTGTTTTTGATAAGTTGGACTGTTTGCTTCCTACATACCTTAGTTAGCTGATTAGCAAAAGGTTCATCTATTTCCCCTGTTTGGTTGGGTGGCCTATAGTATACACCTATGGCAATGTCATTTTTTCCTCTTTTGATATTGACCCAAGTGCATTTAAGACAGTTTTCATCATTGCCGTGCTCTTTTTCTGTAGAGATGTAGTTATTTCTTATATAGAGAGCAACTTCACCTCTTTTGTTTGGTCTGTTTCTTTTAAACAATTGAAATCCCTCTAGCTGAGTGTTCTATTTGTGGGACCATGTTTCTATAATGACAACTATACCATATTTGCCCTCATTTACCTGAATTTCTAGTTCACCTTGTTTACTGTTCATACTCTGTGCTTTGGTGTACAGACATTTGAGTCCTTTATGACTGACACCTATGTGTTAGTGCACTTTGCGTGACACTCGCTATTAAAAGCTTGATTTTGCTTGATAGCAAGGTTGATATTCTTGTCCACACACACATCTATGTTACTTGCACTGCTAACCCTGTAATTTTTGATTGCTGGGGACAGGGATGTTCTGTATCAATTAACTCTGTTAGAGAATTTTAATTTCTCTATTGGTGAAAATAAATCAGAAGCTCTCACAGTTGACTGCATTTAGCTGATTCAAATAAACTCTTTATATTCATATAAAATTATTTACAATACCATACATTCTTCTTTACAGCAACATAGCACAAATGAAGACTTCTTACAGCAGAGACAGACCTGAGACCGAAACTGAAACCCAGCTTCTAACTCAATAACCTTTTTGCACAGACTCAGTAGCACTTTCTTCACATTGGCTGACTGAGTTACCACATGACTCTTCCTGCTCATGAATATTCCAACAAACTCACTGTCCCTTGTTTAGTTTAAATATTCCTCCAGAAAATCTGTGAGTTTATTGCCAAGTAACTCAGTCCCTTTCTTTGATGGATGCAAATCATTTCTTTTGTACATTGTTTCATTGGAACAGCTACAGACATTATGACCATGCAGCATGAATCCCTGGCTAGCTAGACAGAATGGTTCTCAAACATGAGTTATTATACCATTTCATGGTTTCCAAAATTGTCATTTCCGATTTTTTGGTCAGTGTCTGTTGGGTTAATTTCCTTCTCAATTCTGTCTAAAAGGTGTTAATTTTTGTTCCATGAGGGATCTGGTGTTAATTATTTTATTGTTGTGTACCTTTTGGTGTTTCTATTCTAATCCTGTCAATTCTAATTGCTGTTAGCCAGTTCTGCATTCCTTATAGCCAGTGTGTGTTAAGTGTTTGTTTATTTAGCCTCAGGCTGCCACTGAGTCAGACTAGTTTGTATTGGGTTCTTCCTGAATTTGCCAAGGTATTTTCTCTTTGGGGTGAGGAGGGGGGTGTCCTGCCTGCTGGGTTCCGGCCCCAAGCTCTGGAAATCACTCTGCAATGTGTTGTAAATGGGTTTTATGTTCTAAATGGGTTTTATCTATCTATCCTTTTCCTGAAAAATGTGTGTCTATCTACAAGAGCCTTTTGAAGCTCAAGTCTGCTTGTGTGGGGAAATAATTTTCTTAAGTTACTTTTCTTATCCTATCACTAATTGGTGAAACTACTATGAAGCTTTCCTGAAACATATAAGCATTTCTCAATCTCTAAAACAATGTGGTCTATTTTAGAATAAATGTTAAAGGCAGATTCTCCTGCCCCTGTAAAATTGCATACCTTAAAATATTAGGCTTTTAAAATTATTTGGAGCTTTCAGCATTCTCAAGCTGCCTAGCATTTTTTTTCTTCAAGTTGCAAGTCCTTGTCCTTAATATGTTGCAAATGTTCAAGTTCAAAAGTGAAACATTTCATTTTGTTGTTCTCTTACCAGAATCCAGGTTTTTCTTGTCCTCATCTGTGATTATCCCCATTTGTCTGCCTATCTGTTTCTTTGACCACTGCAATATTGATGCCCTCATGTACTTCTCTTTTTCTTGTCCCTTGTTCTCCATACCTTTTGTCTGCCTCTCCTGGGAGAGTCCACCCAGAAAGGGGGGGCAGAATCTTATTCTCATGTCTTTCAGCCCTGCATAGATGACCCCCCACACACAACCTTTGGAAGCAGGACACACAGACCCAGATGCAGCCTCCATCCATTTGAGCCATGGAATTGGGTTTTGAATCCAGCCATCCACTAAAAAGCCACCATGCAACCTGAGTGGAACATCTTCCCAAGTCCTACCATTCCCCCAGATGCCTGTGAGAGCTGCAGAAGGAAGGAGTCCTGGAGCCACTGGTCCCCATGTGAAGCCTCTGAAGAGAAAATTAGACTAAGGGGGGAGGGTGGAAAGTCATTGTGAAACTTTTCTTTCTTGCCTCATTTGTATTGTAACAAGCCAGTTGAATGTATTAATGGAGAGATGGCATTTGGGAATAGTTGGCACAGCAAGTGCTGAACACCTTGGACTTCTATCTGGTGGGAGGAAAAATTTATCCAGAATGTTTGTATTGCCTGTTTTGTAGAAATAGCTGCACATATACACACAAACACACCATTCATAATCACATTGAGTCTCTTTCACCTACCTTTAGTAAAGTTCCCCAGGGTGATTTTTGCTCTATTGCACCAAAGATTTGTAGGAACAACGTCCAACAAATTCCAAGGGGGAGGGAACCAGGCCCCTTCAGGTGATTTGCAATTCATATGCCCTGACTAAGGAAGCAACAGGAAACAGATCTCCAAACCTCAGCCCTGAATATCTTGCACTGGTGGACTCAGATTGGGATTCCTAGAGCTCATTATGTGCATTTTAAGAAAAATTTAATAGCCTGGCATACTGGCTAACCTCAATTGGACATTACAAACCTGGATGCACTGAACTAAGAGCTAAGGCAGGAAACAACCCTTGAAAATGGGCAGCCAGTGGTTATGTACTAAGGAAAACCATGGCTGTGAAGAATTTTGAGAGGAATGTGCAAACCTGACTGGAAGCTAAAAGTGACATCCAACATTTGAAAATGATTGGCACAGAATATTGGACACCATAAATTTCTTTTCCACCTAACAAAATTTTTGCCTTGACTTTTAGAACTTTATGGGTTGCAAGCTCCCCTTTTGGGAGCCACTGAAGGGATCTTTTTCTGCTGCCTCCATTAATGTCTTATTTTTTGGCTTAACAGTTTAAAGCTTGTCTACCAAGTCTCCCTGACCAGATCAATTTTAATCTTGTGGCAATAAGTGTGACATTCTCACACTTAAGGCACGAAGGGGGGATATTGTGGGAAGTCAGAGCCCCAGAGAAGGAAATATTAAAAAGGCAGAAAAATATATTTCCTTAAAAGTATTTTAAAAGCAGAAACCAACCTTGCCCCCAAGTCTCTGTCCCAAGCAGAAGCCAGCCCTATACAAATGCAAATGTAAAACCATCAGAAAGTTGGAGCCAGAGAACTCAAGAAGACAAAGAGACTTAAAATCTGCATACCCCACCCAAACTCTAGGAGTCATTAGCCCCATCACCAGGGAAGCAGGATACGATAATAGGATTAAACCACAGATATCAAGGCCTAGAAAAACACTCAGATTCAGTTCAAAGTTCATGCCACAGGAACAGGAAACTATTCCAAACAAGGCTAGAGAGGGTATAAAAACCTACTGCCCATGTGCTCACCCCCTTCTTTTCTCTGGTCTTTCCTGCAAGAACCATCTTTCTGCCTCTTCAATAAACTGTAACCTTCTTCCCAAAGCAGTCGCCATGTTGCTTATTTATTCCCGGCTTGGATGAACCAGGATGAAGACTTTAATCCAACACTCATGATGCCTTATTTTAAAATAAAATAAATTAAAGGTGAAACATTTGCAGGGCACGAAGGTTCATTTATCAACATATGTATTTTAAAGACGTGATCTGTTTTGCTGACTTCTGAAATTTCTAAGAAGCCAGTAAATGATGAAGAGAGAGGATAAACTAAACCACATGGAGAATATTTGAACAAGGAAGCCGTGGAACATAATCATGCAGACAACGATTCCCCAAGTACAACAGCTACGTCTGGAAAATAGAGCATCCCTAGAATTTTTTTAAATTATAAGTGAAACATGAGCAAAGTTTACAAAACTGGGAATTTGGCAGCCTCTCCCCTCATAGTATAAAATGCGCATATCTTTTTTCAGGCCTAGGACACAACTAAAATGCAATGCAGTTTAATTAAAACTAAATCAAAATAACAAAATGCCATGAATATCATTATTCTCTATGTTCAATAGTTTTGTCTACTATTCCATTCGTGTACACACAATTGTGCATATGCATAAATATAATTTAGTGACAACATATCACTAAATATATAGGACTACAAAAACTGGTGACCTCTAGATGGCAGCAAAATGTTATAGAAAACTCTTTACTCCCATCTAGTGGTCATCTGGATTTTACAACCTGGACCAAGTAATTCTAGGGCAGACATGTCAAACACACGACATCGTGTGACTTTTTCCCCATTGCCGGCAATGGGGTGGGCGCGGTTTCGGCGTGACGCATCTGGCCCGCGGGCCGGCAGTTTGACATGCCTGTTCTAGGGAGTGGAGGTTGCAAGGAGGGGGAGGAGAGGAGAGACAAGTGACAAAATATACAGTACAATGCAAACTTGGTCTTTTATTGTGTACAATGCTGTATGATGCTACTACAAAAGTGCAGGGCTCGTGTCACAACAACACAATGCACATTTCATCATTTTGGCAGAATCATGGTTAGAAACAGACTTTTGCTTCTATATATAGCTCTGGATTTCATGATATGTATTGGTACTGTGCAATATTTTTAATTGGATTCTTAAAAAGTCGCTTTGGAGCAGGCAGAAGCAGAAACATAGCGCCTGTCTTCAACTGTTTAAAGCAGCCACATCTTTTCCTTTAATTTGATGGAACTGTGCATCTGGAAAAAAGATTCAGTTGCTTTAAAAAGTTGCAGACAAGTGCCAAGTCTGAGTGGCATCTGCAAAATCATTTCTATGCTTCCATACAGTCCTTTTATATACCAAGGTATTTAGCTGTGTTGGTAGGTCCATTTTAACGTTTATTGGGGATGTTAAATCCAAGACCCCCATTTACATGCTAACTTCAAAACTGTTGTCTTCTTCTTTGGAGCATCCTTTATCTTTGTTTACCATTTTTTAATCTAGTCTGTTATACTTATTCTAAAGAAGTTGCCCCAGAGATTAAATAAATATTAAGTTTTAGCTTACACCACATCGTTTCTTAAAGTAGGCTATCTCTAAAGCATCACTGTACAGCTGAGATTATTCAAACTGGTGCATGGCTGCTATATCATCAGCAACCACTGCTCATGCCAGAGAGTGAACAGGAGGGAGTCCATTTTGTTGTTTCAAATTTTAGGGTTACAGCAAGGCTGTGGATCTTGTTTTGCTGTGGTTCTTTTGAGCCCACCTCAACTGCATCCAATTCTGGTCACCACGATACAAAAAAGATGTTGAGACCCAAAGAAAGAACATAGAGAAGAGCAAGAAAGATGATAAGGGGTCTGGAGGCTAGACTATATGGTGAGTGATTGAGGGAATTGGATATGTCTAGTCTAACAAAGAGAAGAACTAGGGGTGATATGATAGCTGTTCCAATACAGTACTTGAGGGGCTGTCACAGAGAAGAAGGGGTCAACCTATTCTCCAAAGCACCTGAGGGCAAGCTAAGAAGTAACGGATGGAGGTTTATCAAAGAGAGATCCAATCTAGAACTTTCTTGACAGAAAGAACAATCAGTGGAATGGCTTGCCTTCAGAAGTTGTGCTGCTCCATCACTGGAAATTTTTAAGAAGAGATTGAATAGCCATTTGTCCAGAAAGATATGGAGCCTCTAGGATCCCTTCCAACCTGGTTATTCTATGTTCTACATTCATTACCCTAATCAAGATTCTCTCTTCTTTAAATACGCAGTTACATTATATATATCTGTCATTTGCACCTCTATAACTGTCTGGTTTGGATCTGCAACCAAACAAGACAGACACAGACTTCAGCGAACAGCTAGAACTGCAGAAAAAACAGCTGCTACCAGCCTGCCTTCCATTGAGGACCAGCATACTGCATGAGCCAGAAAGAGGGCTGTGAAAATATCAACAGACCCCTCACATCCTGCATAAACTATTTCAACTTCTTCCCTCAAGACAACGCTATAGGGCATTGCACATCAGAACGACTAGACACAAGGACAGTTTTTTCCCCCATGCCATCACTCTGCTTAACAACTAATTCCTACAACACTGTCAAACTACTTAGTAAGGCTGTACTACTATGATACTCCTCATCTTTCCTACCTATCATCTTCTTATGACTATAACTTTGTTGCTTGTATCTTACAATTTATATTGTTTTTAGTATCCTAGTATGATTTATGTTGTTTGCTTAGCTAGTATTCTATGACTATCACTAAGTGTTGCATCTTATGATTTATGATGAAGTGTTGTATTTTACGATTTACGATGAATGTATTTTGTGTTGTTTATTATCATGATTATCACTATTACTTGTATGTACACTGAGAGCTTATGCACCGGAGACAAATTCCTTGTGTGTCCAATCACACTTGGCCAATAAAGAATTCTATAAAGAATTCTATTTTTTTCTATTGTCCACTCCTGAACCACAAGCATCTTGTTGAGTTTTGGGGAGTTGTGCCACTATGGCTGAACTCATCCCCATATTTCCAATAATAAAATTTATGCTTGCAAGTTGTCAGAATACAGTTGCTAGCTTGTCTTCAAAAATAGCGAAGAACATCTGTTTCACAAGCCTTTAATTTAGCTGTTAGTTTCATTTGCAGAAGTTGGTTTGCTCGTTTGCAGCTGAGCCACAAAGTCTCAATAATTGCTTTGTTGGTTTAGAGCACTACTATAAATTACATTTTAATGCTATTTTTGCTGTAATTTGGGACAGAAGATATGGTCTCCTCATCCTACTTCCCAATCCTAATCTTCCCCGTCTGATTTTGCTTACAGGTGGGGCTTAGAATGGAGCAGTCACCAACATTCTGAAGCACAGCCATTCTGGCTGAGGAATCCTGGGAGTTGTAGTCCACTCAGCTGCAAGTTGCCAAGGTTGGGAAACCAATGTCTCTCCATTGTAAGCCTTTCTCTAAAATGCGCCTCCCACAAAATCCAGCTAATCCCCTTTAATTACTGCTCAGAAAATAGTAAAATCATGGCCATTTCAACAGCTTTTTAGAGGCCCCCCCTACACTTTGCTTCTTATTGGATTAGTAGTGAATTACTTCAAACTTCACTCTCATTTATCCAATTATTAGCAAGTTTATGGTTTTTATATGGCCACTGTCAACCTCAACAGGATGGCACATAATCATCCTCATCATGCTTTTTATGGATCAATTTGCAAATTGCTTAGAGAAAATGTATTATTCCCAGTAATATATTAATACTGGGAACAAATATGTCAAATAAATTACATGCATTTATTAATTTGGCCTAATGGTGTCCAGATGGACTGGATTTCAGCTCTAATAAGCCTAAGTGAAGATGGAGGAATATGATGTCTGGAGGATGATGGACACTGAAGTCCAGCATGGCTGAAGAACATCAAGCCAACACTAATATTCTTGGAATACTGTAACCAGTTTTGGTCGCCATAATGTAAAAAAGACGTTGATATTCTAGAAAGAGTACAGAGAAAAGCAACAAAGATAATTAGGGGACTGGAGGATAAAACATATGAAGAACGGTTGCAGGAATTGGGTTTGCCTAGTTTAATGAAAAGAAGGACTAGGGTGGGGTGATATGATAGCAGTGTCCCAGTATTTGAGGGGCTGCCACAAAGAAGAAGGAATCAACCTATTCTCCAGAGCACCTGAAGGCAGGACAAGAAGCAATGGATGGAAACTAATCAAGGAAAGAAGCAACCTAGAACTAAGGAGAAATTTCCTGACAGCTAGAACAATTAATCAGTGGAATGAGTTGCCTCCAGAAGTTGTGGTTGCTCCAACATTGGAGGTTTTTAAGAAAAGATTGGACAGCTGTTTGTCTGAAATGGTATAAAGTTTCCTGCCTGAGCAGGGGGTTGGACTAGAAGACCTCCAAGGTCCCTTCCAACTCTGTTATTCTGTTAAGTTTGAAAAGACTGTTATATACAGATAGTCCTATTTCCTTTCTCCTCCTTTCCTTGTTTGCTCCTTCTCATAGTGGCAATTTAGCCTTCCCCTGCAAACATCATTCAGAAAATATGTGTGTGTTTATTGAAAGGCAGTACATATCAATATTTAAAATAAATAGGGTGTGGGAGAAGGCAAAATAATGTCTAATAATAGCTGTTGGGGAAGCCAAGGGCAGCCCAGAAGATTGCCTTTATATATTTCACAATGGGAACCCTGAGGATCAAGTTCCACTTTCCACACACACAAACCAGGATGCCAGCCCTGTCTTGGGGCATGGTAATGGCTGGCCGTGAGTCACAGCGGCGTCAGAAAAATGCATTCCTAGTAGACATACAAATATTTATAGATATGAGCTCAGACTGAGGTGCAGCTGCCAAGAGAACTATTGGAATAGAAGCAGCTGCCCAGGAAGTTGGAATCCTTCATACAATGGTGGAAGATGAGGAGATGACCTTCGGAGGCTTTGGAGATGAAGCTATTTTCATAAGCATTTTGTAGCAGGATTGAAGGTTTGTGGAAGATCTTTGATTTGTCCAGGGTAGCTAAAGACTGAGGGTTCTTCAGATACCTGGCAGGAGGGTGGGTCGTAGATTCCTCAGGCTGTTTCTCCAAATTTCCAGATGTGCTATATTGAAAGCCATGTTTGTGTCTTACACATACAGAGACACATTCTGCTCGCTCTTGTCCTTGTGCCCAACACATTTCAGGAACAACAGCTCTGTTCAGTCAGCTTTCCAGAGTGGAAACTCCTCAGCACATGAGGGAAAATTTCCATGGGGTGAAACTATCCTGTCTGCCTTTTTCTCCTGCCAAAATCACAAAGTTCAGGAAAGATGTGTGTTCCAACATTTTTTTTTCTCCATGTGAGACTCAACTCTTCTCTTCCACCCCAGCTACTCCACTCAAAAAAATCAGCCAGCCAGATTACAATTCCAACCTGCATCAAAATGGCTGGTTTTAAAGCCCTGAAGGCCATTTTTTAAATGTTCAAATCTGTTCAGATGCCACCAGAACTGAACAGTGTGACTCTTTTGTATTATTTGTATTATCTAGGCTTTCAGTCCCAGGCTCCATGAACAGGAAAGAGGACTGATACTTAGTATGAAAGAAGAAAAAAAAAAGAATCCAAAGAGCCAAGCCTTTTAGGTGTTACACAAATTAATCACAAGCTTTGGAGTTTCCAAGCTCTCTTTCTGAAGCAAGGGGACTAGAAGACCCCAAAGGATTGGTGGGGGGGAGTGAGACTGGTAAAATAAGGGAGGACCTTCAGAGGTGTAAAATGGATCTCGACAGGTCCAGAATATTATTACAAAGCATTGCAAATGCTGCAGCAAGTGAAATATCTATATAATATAGGTAGTCCTCGATTTATGATCATCCGGTTAGTGACTGAAGTTACAATGGCACTGAAAAAAGTGACTTATGGCCAATTTTCACACTTATGATCTTTGCAGCATTCCCATGATCATGTGATCAAAATTTGGGTGCTTGGCAACTGGTATGTATTCATGACAATTGCATCCTCCCGGAATCATGGGATCCCCATTTATAACTTTCTCAGCCGGCTTCCAACCAGCAAAGTTAATGGGGGAAGTCAGATTTGCTTAACGACTGCATATTTCACTTAACAACTGCAGTGATTTGCTTAACAACTCTGACAAAATAGGTAAGGTAAAATGGGGCGCAATTCACTTAGCAACTGCCTTGCTTAGCAATGGAAATTTTGGGCTCAAATGTGGTCCTTGATCAAGGACTACCTATCCAATGGCGGATTCCAACTGTTGCTTTTTGTTTTTTAAACGCCCTGCCAACAAACACGCACATCTGCACAGTTCTTCAGTTTAAAGAAGTATTGTGTATTTAGCTCCATGGTGATGTACATGCACTTTTGACAAAAATGATATAATTTCCTGCCAATAAGTTTCTCCCCTCTAAAGTTCAACTCTTTTCAGAATTAACACTTTGCTTGCCCTGATTGCAACAGTGAAGGGATATCTTTTGCTTCCTCAATTTGCTTTCTTTTAGCAGTTTTATGCTCCTTCCAGATACATACATACGTGTTCCTCTAGCCACCCACTCTATTCCAACAAATTTTGTAGCCATGCCCGTCAAGTAAGAGTTATAGCTCATAAAGCTCAAATATATTCACATTTTTGTGGAAGTGCGCAGCAGCTATAACCATCCCAAAGAATCATTATCACAGCTGTCGTGGGAAGGGGAGAATACTGAAGGAAAATAGAACGGCAAATTTGAGAGTACGTCATGTGCCTCACCAACTAAATGTGACAGGATTTTAATAATTCTTATGCAAATTGGACTACCAGATCTTGCCTGCAAAACCGCAGAATACCACTAGGGGGCAGTATTGATAGGTCTCTTTGCTGCCATCAGAAGGTCATCCAGAATTTTGCAGCTCAGATCTTCTAGTCCTAATTTTAAAAAAGTGGGAGGGGGCAGCAGGGGAGAGATCCCTTATGACTCCAGAAGTCTCAAAAATGGCAGAGCGTCAGCACCAGATTTATAATGTGCTTGTTAGTGTAGATAAACATGAATCCAGAAGACGATTTGAACCTCTGATGGTGAAGGAAATGGTGTTTCATTAAGCCACGTTTAGAAAATCCATGCCCATAAAAATACCCTCTTCCACATACGGGACTTTCTGGTCCTTCAAAATCTTCTCTTCAAATTTGCCAACCTGGAAACAAACAAAGAACAAGAAGCAAACATTGCTATTCCACCAGAAACTGATCGGTTATCAAAATTTCCTCATACTGCAGAGAATGAAAATTGTTTGCATATACTGTACTCCAGTGGTGGGATTCAAATATGTGAACAACCGGTTCTCTGTGTGGATGCCGCTTCCGGAAGTCCATTCTGGGCCTGTGCAACAAAAAATTAGCTACCGCTTCTGCCGAAGTGGTGCGAACCAGCTGAATCCCACTACTGCTGTACTCCCATCTATATAGCCTTACTTCATATACAAAAAATCTATACAAAAAATCCCCATGGTCTTTATGAAAAGGAGCTGCAAAGCTGGCCAGCTACCTTTCCTTCTCCAAGATCTAGAGCTGGAAAAAATGTACAGGCAGGAATTTCTACAAATTGTTGGCAGTCCCATCGATGGCAAGAACAGAGGGCCAAAACTAGGAGATGTTTTTCTATTGTGACTCCTTCTATTGTGACTGTATACCATAGATTTATTTAACCACTGTTTTTCATTTTGGCAACTTTGAGAGCACTTCAATTCCCAGAATTCTCCAGGCAGCCTGGCTGGGGAATTTTGGGAGCAGAAGCCCATTCATTTAAAAATGTTTGTAAAACACTGCTGTAGAGTGAAGAAGACATCAAATGGAATGAGGCTTATCATTATCCAAGTAAAAAAGAGTCTTCCAAGAAGCTTTTTCTGTAATGCCTCAGGAACTATAACAGAATAAGAGTTGAAAGGGACCTTGGAGGTCTTCTAGTCCAGGGCTTTTCAACCTTTTCACCCATTGTACCACTTTTAGGATATGGCAATATCCGAGTACCACCAGTCGCCTAGCAAGGTGTCAAAAACTTGATGACAAAAAAAAAGGAAAAAAGTGATAAAGTACAGGTAGTCCTCGACTTACAACAGTTCACTTAGTGACTGTTCGAAGTTACAATGGCACTGAAAAAAGTGCTCCCCAAGGCACAGCCGAGCAAGATACCTGCCTGCCCACCCGGTGGCGCTCTTCCTCCTGTCCAAGGTTTTCACTGTTGTGAGTATTTCAGTTGAGGATTGGCAGAGGGGTGTGTGTGTGTGTGTTTGGTTTTTATTCCTCCCGTCTGCTGGGTGGTTGCAGCAGGTTTTGGTCACTTCACATGACCCTGGGACACTGTGACCATCATAAATATGAATCAGTTGCCAAGCATCTGAATGTAAATCACAAGACCTTGGAGGTGCTGCAACATTCCATCTGATCAGCACTTCTTCTGCGCTCAGTAGAAGCGCCAGGATCAGAGCCAAGCTCCAGCTGAAGCCTGGCACTAATCCTGGCACTTCCACTGAGCCCTGACAGCCCCGAAGAAGTGCTGATCCTGGCGCTTCCGCTGAGCCCTGACAGCCCTGCAGCTCCAGCCATCTCTCGCTCAGGCTTGTGCGGTGCTGCCACCGGTTCAGCTCATTCCCCTCCCCCGCTACCACTTTTCTAGGATGGTCACGTACCACCTGCCAGGTACCAATGTACCACAGGTGGTACCCGTACCACTGGTTGAAAAGCCCTGTTCTAGTCCAACTTTCTACTCAAGCAGGAAACCCTGTATCATTTCAGACAAATGGTGTCCAATGTCTTCTTAAAAACCTCCAGAACTGGAGCACTCACAACATCTGGAGGCAAGTCGTTCCATTGATTAATTGTTCTGTTAGGAAATTATTCTTTAGTTCTAGGTTGCTTCTCTCTTTGATTACTTTCCATCCGTTGCTTCTTGTCCTGCCTTCAGGTGCTTTGGAGAATAGCTTGACTCCCTCTTCTTTGTGGCAACCCCTGAGATATTGGAACACTGGTATCATGTCACCTCTAGTCCTTTCATTAAACTAGACATATCCAATTCCTGCAACCATTAGCCTACAGACCCATTTATGTGCTCCTGTTTTAAGATGATTATGAATATTTTTATTATATTATTATTGATGTTTTATTTTTGGTAAATCATCTAGCTGCATAGTGGTCTAAGAATCTAGCAAATAAATACATAAATGGGCTGTCTATAAGTTCTGTAAGTTCGGTACTTCAATAATAAATCGAAAAGTTAGAGAAAAAGATGAAAAGACTACTTTTATTGAAGCTTTAAACAGTTAAGCCAAAAATAAATCACTCAGCTCTCTAATAACAATCCAATATTGGAGGATCATAGAAGTCTGCAGCTGCTATCAAAATGGTGTAAAAGTCCATTTGTTGAAGTGCCCTTAAGTCAGAAAAGGGGCGTTGTCTTACCTGAACGCCTTTTCTCAGCATGAGAAAAGTCAGTTTCTTTTGGTCTCAGCCCTGAAGAGACGTGGAAATTTGGCTCCCGATTATAGCTTAGGACAGTGGTTCTCAACCTTTTTAATGCCACGACCCCCAACCGGTCGTAAGTCGAGGACTAAACCGGTCGTAAGTCGAGGACTAAACCGGTCGTAAGTCGAGGACTACCCAACCGGTCATAAGTCGAGGACTTTCCCTGCCCGGGAGCGCCGCGCATGCGTGGTTCCGGCCCCTGCGCTGGCCGAGGCATAGCTGGCAAGCGGCAGAGACGGAGCAGGCCGACCACCAGCTGGCCCAGCCCAAGGGAGGTAAGGCACCCGCCGGAAAAGGGGAAAAAATGGCGGACAGCCTTGCTTGGCGACCCCTGTGAAATGGTCGATCGACCCCAAATGGGGTCGCGACCCATAGGTTGAGAACCGCTGCTCTAAAAGCTCCTTGAGTTTAGTGATGCTTATTAACTAAAAGGACACGTGCCGCACCCTTTTCCAGGCTCAAGCTTTTCCAGTGTGTTGAGTGGCAATTCCCATCATCCTTTGATCAGCGTGACATTTCAACTGTTGACTTATTGTACCAATGGCACCCTTTGTGAGATGGATGGGCGATATAAACATTGTTAAATAAATAAATAAACCTTTCAACTGCTGCTTAGGAATTACAGGAGTTGTCCACAGCTGGAGAGTAATAGATTGAGAAAGGCTGAGGTACAGAATTGGGTTTTCAGACAAAAGAGCCCAGGATCCCTGTCAGCGCCCGATGAAGTCACCTGTGCATTGGCTCCATTGATAAATGTGAATAATGTTATCATTTCTTTTACATAAGGTTTGGGTACTCGGGATTCTTTTTTGTATAAGAAAAACCACATTGGGTTTTTAAAACATTATTCCAGTAGTGGTTTTGACTGTGGTTCAAAGTGGTATAGTATCCATACAGTTTCTGTATCTCCAGAACATGTTAAAGGGACATCTACAGCAAATAAAAAAAGGAATTGCTCTTTGAATAAACCTGGTTAAGTGATCTGAATTGTTTTAACCTAAAAAAAGTCTGACCCATAATTGATCTCACATACAGTATACAAGGGAAAACCATACAGGTAGTCTTCGACTTATGATCACAATTGAGTCCCAAATTCCTGTTGCTATGCAAGACAATTGTTAAGTAAGTTTCCCTTATTTTATGACCTTTCTTGCTACAGTTGTTAAGTTGGTAACACAGTTGTTAAGTGCATCTGTGGTCCCCCATTGATTTTGCTTCTCAGAAGGTTGCAAAAGGGGATCACGCGACCCTGGTCACGTGATCAAAATTCGGCCGTTTGGAAACTGGCATGTATTTATGATGCATAAATAATGCTACCACGGTCATAAGTGTGAAAAACAATCCTAATTCACTTTTTCCAGTGCTGTTGTAACTGCAAATGGTCACTAAACAAACAGTTACAATTCGAGGATTATCTGTCAAAAGTACAGAAAAAAAAGAACAGCTATCTGAATTTGACTGATCTAAGAAGCTAGTTAGGGTTGGACCTGCTTAGTAGAGTAGGCCAGAATCAAAATCTTCCTATATAGCAACAGGCAAATTCCACATTTTGCTCTCTACCCATCTAATTATCTTTGTGTCTTGAGCTGCTGGATCAGCCTTGTGTCTGAACCAAAGCTTTAAGCATCTTACATGCATCTGTTCCATCTAATCCCCAATAACTGGGGCCTGTGTTTCAGAAGAATGGGGGGAGGGAAAATGCTGGTAGCATTTAGGCTGCCTTCTAACAAAAGGGAAATCTATGCCATAAAAATTCTTCGTATACCCATTTAAAATTACAGGATTTCTCATAGACATGGTCGGCAGTGATATACTATGGAAAATTCACATGGATCTGTAGTAATTTTATAGGACAAGGGTGTGGAGAGCTGGAACAACCAGAAGCCCAAGCCGCAGAAACTCTGAGGAGCCTCAGTGTGGCCCTGGAGTGGCCACACCGTAATTTTTAATGTATAACAGAGGAAGGAAATCATAAAATCCTATGGTAGCAATCATACTTACCATATTTAATTGTGTTTTTAAATAAGAGCAAGTTTAGACTGCAATCTTTTGCCTTCTGTTCAGTGGATTCATTCTCAGGAAGAAAATGCATGATTGTAGTCTTAGAGTGGAGCTTAATAAAATAAAGGTGTATTTATTTGGCTCCAAAGAAAAGAGTGAGACTTACCAATAAATATGTAGAGTAGTAGAATTATAGGCAGTGAAAAGAGATCAAAGCTTCTCTTCATGTTTTATCTCTAATTCAGTTAAAGTAAAGGGAAGACTTGGGTTTAAATTTCTTAGTTGCTTTAAACTCCAGTGTCATCTTTGCTATAATCCTGACTTTGGTATTAAGAAAAACCTTTTGAGAACAATTAAGCCTCAGAAGAAAATGCTTGCAAATTGTTTGTGTCATTTAGAACATTTTTAGGAACAAGCCATTCAAGAGACTGAGCACCAGTGAAGAATTCAAGGGAAATGTTTTCTGAATATAAGGAAATAGGGTAGGAATGTTCAGAGAGTTCTCTAACAGTGGGAGAAATCTAATGTATGCTTGCCAGTACGGTGACACATCTGGAATTTCTTCAGAGTAATATTGGTTTTCTTATGCCTGATAATAAAATGTGCTAGTGATTTAAGCTGTTGTGTTTTGATACAGGAATTAAGATGGAGAGATCCTAGACTAAGAAAGGTACATCATGTTGACATTCAGGCAGATCCCCCATAGATTCCCCACTATATGGGGGAAAGGAGTATACCCCCTTATATTACCTTACCCCATATAATGTTCGGATGTGCTATAATTCAGTTCCATCATTTCTTAGTTTTTGTAGGTTTGGTTGTGGCATAGTTGTTTGCAGCACTAGTTGAAAACTTAATCCAGATTTTGAGTGGTACTCAATAGGATAGCGGTGGCGAACCTATGGCACGGGTGCCAGAGGCGGCACTCAGAGCCCTCTCTGTGGGCACACGTGCCGTCGCCTCAGCCCCACCTCCCCCCATGGCCCCCTCACCAGCAGACCCCCAGAGGAGAATCACCCCCGAGTGCAGCCCACGCAGAACAGTGCAGCCAAGGACACGGCAGCCGGGCAGCGAGGACAAGACTCCGCCCTCGCGTCCCGTTGTGCGCAGCTGATGCTGTGGGGCATGGGTGGACGGTGTGGCCGCCATGCACTGCTGGGCCGCCTGGGCAATCTGTGGCGAGCCATGGAGGCAGTGAGTGGTCCTGTGGGCCGGTGGCATGCAGGCAGGCGGTGGGGCCGGGTTTGGGGCACTCAGTCTCTAAAAGGTTCGCCATCACTGCAATAGGAGATCAGTCTATCACTCTAAAATGATGCATCCAAGCAGGTCCAATAACATTTCGGACAGAGACTAATGGCAGGTCCCCACCAGAACCCAAAGTTCAAATAGCTTCCCCTGTCTGAGTCCCCATTAATCAGCATCAGCAAAGCACAGTATTTTTCAAGGCTCTCCCTTTGAAAAAGACCAACTTATTCAACTCCTTAAGCAAGGAGATTCTCTCTGGGCTGTGAAGCCAGTATCCAAAATGAGTGGAAAGGGGGCAGCTCAGGAAATCTTTATTCCTCAAAAGATTGTGAGCTCTCCACCCCCAAAGGGAGCTTGCTTTTATCTGGTATCTGTCAGTCCTAGTCAATACATCAAAACACCACAGTTCCCAATTCTTTCAACAACAATTGCATATCTAGGACGGATAAGCATGATCAGATTCAGCAGCTTTGATCCCTAAGGCCCTGAGCAAGAGACAAACAGCAAATCTATCACAACCAAAGAAAAAAAATGGGGACTGATGGAAGCGTTCCCCCCCCCCCCCCGGCATTCTGCCCAGTTTCAATCTATCGCATATTAATCTCAAACCAAAAGGAATTCCTAGCTGCAGCTTAAGCCGGTGCTAAACATTGGATCTGAAAGTTTCTTTGTATTGCTTTCCTTTCCATGTTGAGGAATAAATTCCATGGTGTAAAATGATGTTTTAGGCAAGTTAATAGGATTGCAGCCTTACTCACTGCAGCAGACTTGATGCTATCAGAGAGAATTACAGAGATAACTAGACAACCCATGCCCTGTTGGATCATTGTTTCAGAGATATTTCCTTACCTAAACAGGGAAAACGAATGATCGGGGGAGGAGGGGAGAGCAGTGGGAGCATTGAATTCCCCACTGAATTTCCTTGTTGGAATCTGGCAAGGAGCATCAGAAATCTGCTTGCCTTCCCTGCCTGCCCCTTTCTTGCCCTGGTAAGTGGCTGCTGCTGGATGGGGGTGGGAATGAGTATTGTGAGATTGGCTAGGAAACTGTCACGGAATATTGAAAATGAAGATCACGTGACAACAGCAGCAGCCCAGCAGCAGTCAGTAGCACTGAAGCAGTCACAACACGTTTCCAAATTTCATTCCCTTAGTAATCAAGGGTCCCTGATTTTGGACACGTTGTGTAAGTTAGTTCATGTGAGATACCTTGGTTCAAAAATTGTCACCCTATGATACAGTTTTCCCCAGTTAAAGGTCATGACAACAAGAGTTTTAGTAGTATATAGATGCAAATTCTGGGTTGTATTCAGCTAGCATCTAAACCATCTTAGCCAGAGACATATTTTGTAGTTTTGAGGGCCTACAAAATACAGAAGAGGGCTGAGGCCATCCTCAGCCATCTATGGAGGTGCTGGGTGAACTTCAGTTGACCACTGACTGGAATCATATATTGCAGTACACCGCAGTAGGTTTCGATTACTTGCAGCTAAGCACAAGGTATGAACCCAATTTATGACTGAGTGCTGAAGTGCAGAATTTCTCCTAATAGGACATCTTCAATAGGTTTTGTGCAACTTGTCTCGGGCCACATTTCAAAAAAAGAAATACTAGATCGGAACTTTTTTTTAATGGGGGGGTTGATTGGGGCCCTGTCTGTTGTGTTCTTTGTATTCCCCCCCCCTTAATCCCCTATGCATATCCTGATCACCCATTAAGGGTGATTGCCCTTCACCATTGATCGCCCATTAAGGGTGATTGCCCTTCTCCATCTGCATACAGTTTCATGCCCGTTGCTGGTTGGCTAACTAGCAACAGGGTCTTGCCAGCCAATGGAATTGTG
>NW_015389929.1:72133-92387 GCF_001527695.2 Protobothrops mucrosquamatus
CATGCCCGTTGCTGGTTGGCTAACTAGCAACAGGGTCTTGCCAGCCAATGGAATTGTGTGATTACAAGCCAGGGGAATCCCATAAAAGAGGGCTCCCCTGGCCCAGAGAGCCAGTCCGGATTTACTTGATGCCTTGCCAATAAACTGAGAGCTGACTGTCACTCGACTCGTGTCTTACTGCCTGCGCGATCTAACACTGTCCAAATCCTATTTTCCAAAAAGTGCAGAAGCAAGTAAATCTGGTCAAAATGTTAAAACAGAGGATTATGATCTATAAATTGTATTTTACAGTGTAGAGTGATTTTGAAAGCAGCCAACTGTGGTTTATTCCACAAGTGTGACTAAATCATAGTTTTGCCATGTGTAAACCCAGACTTTCTCTCTCTCTCTCCATCTGTCTATTACTTTCAAGACTCCCATCTATTCTGTCAGCCTTTCCTCCGAGGCCCTTTGTCTTGGACCTCTGTTACTCTCCACACACTCTTATGTACACTCGAGCAATGGAAAATATAAATAGGATGCGAATTATATGACCTACAATTAATTTTCCAAATGCATTTAAGTGTAGAATTTGAGCCGTCATGGTACAACATTCTTTCTTCCATTCTATTTTTCTATTAAAAACCTGCCTACATCTGTTGAATCCAGGAAACTTAAGAGTTCTTGCCCAGGCCCAGCACGTCATTCACAATGAGGTTGAATTTATGAGCAATGCAGCTGATGCTCACAAATCTGACCTCAGGAACAGCCTTCAACATAGCTTACTCCCATCTGTGAGTATGAAACTGTATGAGCTGCTGCTGCCAAGCCAACCATCTGTCTGCCATCCATTTAATGGCAGCTCTGCATATCAAAGATCAGTTAAGGGGAAAGAAAACAGAACCGACTGAAAAAACTGGGCAGGTAGTTTTAAGGCTCACATCTTTTTGCTTATGGCTTTTTAGTCTTGCAAGGCCTCTGTTTCTGGACGAAGAGCTGCTCTTACTATCCACTCAAGCATAGGCACACATACATGGATGAAAAATAGAAGAAGAATTAAACAATGCAACCCTGAACAATGTAGATGGCTTATTTTAAGAAGAGAATTTGCTTGTCCTGATTGCAAAATGATTTTTTTCCTTTAAATAGCAGCCAATCCGTGGAGTTGACTAAATTTAAATCAGCTTGTGAAGTGGAAATCTGCTTATTAAATCTTTACTAAGCGGTGAGAAACAGTACTACTACTACTACTACTACTACTACTACTACTACTACTACTACTACTACTACTATTATTATTATTATTATTATTATTATTATTATTATTATTATTATTATTGTAGAAGCAGGTTATTGTTCTTTATCTAGTTAGAAACAAATCCACCTTGGACCAGTAATTTAAGCTAATAAAATATTTGATGTATCATAAAGATACTATTCAAACGTACACTGTTGCAAATGAAGACATGTGATCGCTTTTAAGTCTGTCACAGGAAGGAAATAAGGAACATAGCAATTCATGTTTGCTTTATGGAGCAAGGCCCTTAAGATGAGAAGGAAGCAAAACAATAACTTGATTGTATGCCACAATTAAACATCCAAGAGCTGGTGGAAGTTTCTTCCTCTGAATTCATAAAGCCTGCTGATTTTTCTGAGTTTCCTTCTTGAAAGTAACTGCTTTATCCTTTTAGACAGAATCTTATTATAAAGGGCAGAGACAGAACTGCTTCTCTGTTAAATTATGTGCCAAGAAAAATGAATTCTGAGACTAATTTAAATTATACACACTGAACAGATTTCACTTTACTTTCAAAATATACGGAGTCTTTCCCCGAAAAAATGGATTTCAGTATTATATACAAACAGAAAAGTTCACAACAATAAAATTAATACAATTCATAAAAATAGGAGTAATGCAAGTCTTAATCCTAATAGAAAATGTAGAATAGTAATAAATAATATTAATACAGATGAAGAAGAAAAAAGGCATTGGAAGAATATTTGAAGGATAGGGAAGAAGATGCATTGAAGCTAGTATGCCATGACCTACAAGAAATACTAAATGAAGAACAGAAAAGAGACATGGTAAGTCAAAGTATTACATAGCATATACACTAAAAAAAAAATATAGCCAGCTAAGCAGATAACAAAAAGAGCTGGCAATGGTTAAATGCAGGAAAGTTGAACAAAGACACAGGCTAATTCTGGCTATATAAGAAAAAGCCTTAAGAACAAATGCATACAAAATCAGAATTGAGAAGACATCAACAGAGAGCAAATGCCACCTCTGCAAAGAAACTGAAGCAACAGTGAATCTTCTAGCTAGTTGCAAACAAATTGCACAGATGGGCAATAAATAGCATGATAAAGTAGCAACAATGCTTCATTGAAATATCTGCAAGCAAGAAAAGTTGAGACCACAAAGTAGACAAAGTTATATAAAATGAAGAAGCTAAAGTGCTCCAGGATTTTAGAATTCAAAGAGGCAAGGATTTGCTGTACAACACTCCAGATTTAACAGTTGTCCATAAGATAGACAAAAGAGCTTGCATAGTGAACGTGGCAGTACCTGGAGATAACATAACAGAAGAGAAAGAACTAGAGAAAATCACAAAATACAATGACCTGCAAATAGAAGTAGAACGACTATAGCAAAAAAAAAAAGCAAATATAGTATCGATAGTGATAGGTGCCTTGGGTGCAATCCCAAAACATCTGGAGGGACCACTTGCATTGACAAAATCACCATCAGTCAATTGCAAAAGGCAGTTTTTCTTGGAACAGCTTACATTCTCTGACGATACCTATTACACCATCAACCAACAATCTCAACAATATAATCCAATTTGTAAATGTTGAACGTAAAAGAAAACGTCATAATGTTACTATCTAACAAATATCCTTGGGAAGAGATTTAGGAGATAAGATTACCACAGAAAAGATGATTGTCTTGGCCTTCATAAGATGCAATTCTTACCCGAAGTAACTGAAGACCTCAACCTCTGATCTTAACTTACACAGGTAAGTCTATTTAAGGGGAGATGCTGCTTGAGTTATTTAAATGATCGGGTCCATATTCATGTCACTGTATTATATAATGTATGAATTAGAATTAGATCAGTGCAGGAACTCCCCATTGTAGGTGGCCATTCAGCCACATTTGAAAGCTTCCAGTCAGGGAGAGTCCACCATTAATGTATGCAGGCAGATCCACTGCTTAACAGCTATTATAGTCATGAAATTCCTTGTAATGGCCAGCCCATATCTCTTTTTCTTTTCATTTCAAGTATTGGTCCTTGTCCTGCTCGTGGTTTCAACAAAAAATGCTACAGGACAGTCTGTTTTTAGACCACATTCACCTTTCCCATTAGTCTTCTCTTTTGCAAGCCAAATTGTTTCCAGTTCCCATGTCCTTCATATATTTGGTTTCCAGAAGTAGTTCTTCTCTGAAGTCACAGCAGTATCTCTGTGTTCCTTTTAAAGGGCATTGCCCAATACTCAAAATTATTTATTTTATTTATTAGATTTCCCCCCCCTTTTATTATTTTTATAAATAACTCAAGACAGCTAACATACCTAATATTCCTTCGTCCTCTGATTTTCCTACAACTACCCTGTGAGGTGGGTTAGGCTGAGAAACAGTGACTGGCCCAAGGTCACCCAGTCAGCTTTCACAATCTCCTGGTTTTCTAGGCCAGCACCTTAACCACTACACCAAACAGATCCCAATTGGTGGGGGCTACCCTTATACCAGTGGTTCTCAACCTTTTTAATGCCGCGAACCCAACCGGTCGTAAGTCGAGGACTAAACCAGTCGTACGTCAAGGACTAAACCGGTTGTAAGTCGAGGACTAAACCGGTTGTAAGTCGAGGACTACCCAACCAGTCGTAAGTCGAGGACTTTCCCTGCCTGGGAGTGCCGCGCATGCGTGGTTCCACCCCCTGCGCCAGCCGAGGCGTAGCTGGCAAGCGGCAGAGACGGAGCAGGCTGACCACCAGCTGGCCCAGCCCAAGGGAGGTAAGGCACCCGCCAGAAAAGGGGAAAAAAAATGGCGGACAGCCTTGCTTGGCGACCCCCGTGAAATGGTCGATCGACCACAAATGGGAAGACACCACCACGGACACCTGGGTTCTCACCACCATCAGAGACGGTCTGTCTCTGGAGTTCTTGACCTCCCCTCCTCGGCGTTTCATTGCCTGCCCCCTATCACGAAATCCCGTAAAGCAAGGTCTCATGAAGGAGGCCATTCAACATCTGTTAAACATAGAGGCCATAGAGCAGGTACCACCGGGTCAATGGGGGACAGGGGTTCTACTCCATCCTCTTCGTGGTTCCGAAAGCCTCGGGAGGTTGGAGGGCGATACTCGATCTCAAGATCCTAAATTCATACCTAGTGTATCACAAGTTCAAAATGCAAACCCTTCATTCCATTTTGGGCAGCATTCGTCGGGGATTTCCTGACGTCAATAGACCTTACAGAAGCATACCTTCACATCCCCATACATCCGGGTCACAGACGGTTTCTCAGATTCAGGTATTCCAACCATCATTACCAGTACAAGGCTTTACCATTCGGCTAGTCATCAGCCCCCAGGGTCTTCACCAAAATCCTGGCGGTTCTTGCCGCACAGCTCAGGTTGGCGCTGGTCCGCATTCAGTGCTACTTGGACGATATTCTAATCCAGTCGTCATCGGTACTGAACGCTCGTTCGGACTTGGCACTGACAATCAGGATGCTTCAAGATCACGGCTTTCTGATCAACTTTCAAAAAAGTCACTTGACTCCAACCAACCGGCTGTTACACTTGGGCGCAATAATAGATACCAACCTGTGCCAAGTTTTCTTATCGCAAGAGCGTCAGGTCAGCATTCGTACACTAATCCTCAAAGTGTGCAGAAAAAAACGAGTGACCCTACTTCTGCTCTCACAACTGTTGGGGAAACTGATTTCCTGCATTGCCATAGTACCATGGGCCAGGCTCCACACAAGACAGTTCCAGTGGTTTTTGCTTCCCTACCAGAGGCGGAGCGTAGCCTCCTTTCCCCAGTGGGTACGGGTCCCTGCACTAACGCTCACATCTCTTCTCTGGTGGCTATCCCCAGCGTTGTCCAAGGGCTCTCTTTTCAGAGAACCAGTTCGGGTGACCTTGACCACGGATGCCAGCCTATTCGGATGGGGGGCACACCTCCAACTTCAGTTTACCCAGGGGCGGTGGTCCCAACGGGATCTCAAACAGAGTATCAATTGGTTAGAACTCAGAGCCATACACCTGGCACTTCGTCATTTCCGCGAAAAGGTTGCGGACGGATGTGGCGGCAAAGGCCCATGTAAACAGGCAGGGCAGAACCCGATCTCGGGCTCTGATGGCCAAGGCCCGGCTACTGGGGTCATGGGCAGAGAAAAATCTTCTGTCCCTAAGGGCGGAGCACATATCGGGGGTGGAGAACCGACAGGCAGATTTTCTGAGTCGATCCACGGTAGATCATTCAGAGTGGCGCCTGCATCCACGCCTCTTTCGGGAGATCACTCATCGATTCGGTCGGCCCAGGGTAGACCTGTTTGCGTCCCCAGCGAATGCCCAAATTCCCCGGTTTCTCTCTCGTTATCCCTCTCAAGGTTTGGAGGGAGCAGATGCCCTCCGCAGTCCCTGGCCGGAGGGCCTACTATATGCCTTCCCACCTCTCCCTCTGATTCCAGCCATCATCAGGAAACTGTTGCAGGAACAAGCGGAGCTGATTTTTGTGGCCCCACACTGGCCGAGGCGACCATGGTTCGCGGATCTCGTGAACCTCGCCGTAACTCCTCCGTGGAGAATTCCTCCAGAGCGGATAACTTTAACGCAAGGGGCCATACGGCACCCAGATCCGCAGTGGCTCCAATTAGCCATATGGCATCTGAACGCCAGTTCCTGATGCGGGGATCTTACTCCCCCAGAGTGATATCTATGATTCAGTCTTCAAGGCGGCCGGCGACAAACCGGATTTACGATGCCACTTGGAGGAACTTCTGTGACTGGTGTAACCGCAAGGGTTTGTCTACCTCTCTTGCCACTATTCCGAGAATTCTTGAATACCTCATGGATGGAGTGGATATGGGCTTGGCGCCCAACACTATCCGTAGGCAGGTGGCCACGCTTTCCACGGTATTCACCTGTGCCAACTCCACGCCGTTGTCTCATCACCTGAGGGTTTGATCCTTTATCAAAGGAGTTACCAATAGCAGACCCTCTGTAGTACATCGGTACCCCTCTTGGGAGCTGCCCCGAGTTCTACAGGCTCTTACGGGACCCCCCTTTGAACCTCTCAGATCTTGCTCTCTTCTTTATTTGTCCCATAAGGTGGCCTTCCTGGTGGCCATCACATCGGCAAGGCGGGTTTCTGAACTGGCTGCTCTTTCTGTTAGGGAAGACCTGTGTACCTTCCACCAGGACAGAGTGGTATTGCGATTGGATCCCCTGTTCATCCCCAAGGTGAATACACTGTTTCACCGGGCCCAGGAAATCGTTCTACCGAACCTCTGTCCCAATCCTTCCCACGCACGGGAGCGGCAGTGGCATTCCCTGGATGTGCGCAGGGCACTGTGTCATTACCTTAAGAGGACTGCCCCTTTTCGTAAATTGGAGGCACTCTTTGTCTCTTTCCACGCAGGTTCCAAAGGGCAGAAGGTCTCCTCTTCTACTATTGCCCGGTGGATTAAGGCCTGTATCGCTGAATCTTTCCGGGCCTATTCTTTACCAGTTCCAAGCCACTTAACAGCGCACTCTACGAATAGCGCTTCCACATCAGTGGCATGGCAAACTCAGGCTTCCATAGCTGATATCTGTAGGGCGGCGACGTGGTCCCCTTCATCTTTCATACGTCATTACAAGCTCGACAAGTTTGCTTCTGCAGAGGCCGCATTCGGCCGCCGGGTCTTACAGCAGGTGGTCCATTTCAACACTGACACTTGACCGGCCTGCGTCCCACCCGTGGGCTCATAGGGGCTTTGGTATGTCCCATTCGTGGACATACCATAGGGGTGTTGTCTTACCTGAACGCCTTTTCTCAGCATGAGGAATGTAGAATCCACCCCCTTCCTGTTCACTTTAGCAGTCAGGTCAGTGTCAGCAATTCGGGAGCCATCACGTCACACAATCATTGGCTTCGCCTTTCTTTCTTTTTTTTTTTAAATAATTTTTTTATTAATTTTATAATTATACAACAAAAACCAACATGATGCATTTACATACACAAGCAGAAAAAAGATAATCCAAGTCAATACATTTTTGAAAACGCTCGGCAGTCCCCGCCTTGCCTCCACCCTCATCCACTTCCTCTCCTCCCTCTAAACCCACAACCTCTCCTCCTTCCTCCTTTCCACCTACCTACATCCCCTCTCCCTTCTTAACCACCTCCTCGAGTGCAGTTTGGGGTACCAGCCGAGCATCTCCTCTTTTCAATATAATAATTATTTACCTATAACATATAAATACATCAATTCTTATAATTTCTATCCCCTAATCCCCTTCCCCTCTGGACTTCCCGGAACCAAATACAGGACTAAAACACATCCCATTCCATATCTAAATTACAATTTAACTAAACATAATACGATCAATATTTACATACTTTAACTCTAATAATACAATAAGTAAAAACAATAAATCTACTCAAAAACTATATATTTATTCATTCCATACTTTCTCTGAATATAATCTATCCACCTTCAACATTTAAGCTATACAAAACAATTTTTTAAAAATCTAGATATCTATCAAGCATTATATAAATTCTTTCTTAAATTTTACACTTAAGTTTTTCCTTCAATTTCTTCACTCTCAAGTCAATACTTTCAAAAAAAAATCTTTTTATCTTTCATTAAATCAACAACAGCATTCCAGTCTCCAAACATATAAAAAAACCTATAAAATTACTTTTATTATTGTCGCTGATATAGTACATATAGACCAATGCTTCCTTCTTCAAAGCAAGAAAAATAAAATAAAATCCCAATCTTAAGTTTATCAAATATTTTGGATCTTTCAAAATACTATGAAATCCTTACAAGCATAAAATCCTTTTATATTATTTCAAATATTAGAATAATTTCTTCCTTTTCCATGGCAAAATCAAACCATTCACATTATCTACTTAACCATCCTTTGGCTTGTGAAGCTTATTAAGCATTCCCTGCAAGTCTGTCGTTACAGATCTCTTTGGCCTTGCTCCTCCCACTGACTCCGAAGTCGGTGAATATGTTATTGATACAGTTTCTTTTTGTTGTTGCTCTCTCTCTTTACGCCTGTAAGCAGCACGGGTCATTCTTTGCTCCTTAGAATTCACTCCCAGCTTTTGTTGATTCCGAGGATCTCCCACAGAAAGTGACATGGCCCCAGGCAATTCCACCACAAGTTGCTCCATCAGATCTTCCTGTGCTTTAGATGTTGATGATGGTGATAAATCAGCTTTCAGGACCGATAAATAAAAATCTTTAGCTTTTTGAACAGAATTTAATCTATATCTGGTCCCCGCATAATTTACCACAATGCCCAAAGGAATCTCCCATGTGAAAGGCATCTGCCGCTTCTTTAACTCCTGGGCCAAAAAATTGAAATCCTTTCTTCCTCTTAAAATCTTAGAAGGTATTTCTTTTAAGAGTATAATATCTTGTGCAGCAATTTGAAATCTCTGCTGATAAAAAAGTTGTATGATTTCATTACGGCGTACTCTTGTGGTAAAGTAAACAACCACATCTCTAGGTATATTTCTCTGACGTGCAACCCAGGAGTTTACTCTAAAAAAAATTTCTATTTCTCCATAGATCACCTCTGGGTTGCAATCCAAAGCCAGGGCCAAAGCTGTAACAATTTCCTCTTTAAGTTTCTCTTATGAATCCTCCTTAAGACCTCTTATCCTCAGAGCAAATTCCATTTCTCTATATTGTGACATTACCATATCACTTTGAAGAATTTCCACACCTTCTTCTACTTTCTGAAGTCTATCCTCTGTTCCTTCCATTTTCTCCACTAATTCATCCACCCGTCCTTCTATACGATCAATATGAACTGCTAGTCCTTGAAAAATGTGTGATATATTTTCACAAAGTTCCTGATTTTTCTTGTCAAGAAGTTCTTCTGTTTGTTTCACAGTCTGCAATGAGGACTTAGCTAAAGCCTCCTGTAGATCTTTAAGTGTAATGGAAGGAGGAGGTGATGGCGGGGGGGATCTAGGTTTTTGTTGTTGAATTTGCACGACAGGAGAAGAAATAGCTGCTTTAGGCAATGCAGAAACACCAGTACGTTTTGAAGCCATTCTGCCAAATTATTTTTAAAACTCACAGCAGCAAGTATCAACTTAAAAAAGCTTGACTTAAAAGAAATTCTTTAAAGTCCTTTAAAATGTATCATTCCACCACCGGAAACAAAGTGAAAGTTTTCCTTTTGTTACAAAGAAGCAGCGCTTCCGCAGCCATTTTCTTCTCACTTTCACTTATAACAAAAAGCAAAAATCCCAGTAGAATCTTTGAGTTAAAGTCACAATTTAACTAAAGTAAAAATCCCCTGTCTGGTTCCGTCTGTTCAAAAGTTACTCACAAGTGGATACAAAGTAGCAGCAGTGGCGGCGACGTCTAGCTTCGCTCCGAAGAGCGAAGGCACTCCGAGCTGCGGAGGGAGGTCCGGACTCCGGGGGAGTTCATTACCTTCATCCCCCCAGGATCGTTCCTGGGGGGACTAGGGAACTCAACCCCTATCCAAACCAAACTCACTTTCTCCCCTTCGCCCGGGGAGAAAGTTCCGAGCTGCAAAACAGCTGATCCGCGCTGTTTTGACAGCTTTGACGCAGTCCCGGGCGGGAGGCTAAGAAAAAAGCCTCCTTCGGCGAAGCATCGCCATCGGAAGGCGAGGCTTCGCCCTTCTTTGAAACTGGGGCATGGTCAGACCCTGCAGGTGCATGGCAACTTTGATTGATTGGTCTAAATGGGCTAGAGGACTTCTAAAACCCATTCGTGGATTCTACATTCCTCTACATGCTGGAGAAAAGCCTAATATTCCTGTAGCCTCTTGGTGTCCAAAATGCACCATTTTTTTCTTCAGAAATGACAGAAATAGGATTGCCACACTCCATTGTAACATTGCTTCTTTATTTTGTACACATAGATTCATTTGCATATTTCAAAAAATACTCAATAAAAACATTGTAGATGAAGTTGCATGTAACTGAGACAAAAAGGAAGCTTACATTTCTGCCTATACTGCATGACGTTACAAGTATTTTTATTTTAAAAAGGCAAAATAGAATGGTAAATGCAGTAGAAATACATACAAATAACTTCTATTGCTGACCTAATGGGAAAGGACTGATGTGTTTTGAAATACATAATAGAAAGCAATATTATCTAATACCAAGTGCTTGGAATATTTAAAAAAAATATTGGATTAGTAACCATAAAGAAGCCAAAAGTTATGTATTTAATACTTTGCAAAGCTTGTATTTTTCTACTATGTTCTTTTTATTTAAAAAAACAGAGGATGTCTTACAGACACTTTAAAAAAAACATCAAAACATAAAGAAAAACATTTATACCATTTTTTTGTAAAACAATCTATTAAGTTAAGAAACTTACAGGCAAACATTTTTAACTCTTACTTAAATGCTGCTCCACTGCCGTTGCTATCTTTCAGCCTGGTGTAATCACAAATAAGTGGCTTTCCATTTCCCCAAATCAAAGAGTGTTCCTTGTAACCTCTTCAACTTTTTGTTGACTTTTGAAAGCAAAAAAAAAAAAAAAACCTGCCTTTTTTAGAGTAAAGTTACTGCAAGCCTCAACAGCTCCTGCGTAAATCATTTTGCAGGACATGGGTGGATTTCTATTACAGATTTGCAGGCAGACATGAACCCATTACCATACAATTAATTCCTCCCCCCCTCCAGCAACCATGGAGAATAAACCCTCCATAGTGGTGCAAAGCTAGCCACCCCTCCAGCACTGCTTCTGTACAGTCCCCATTCATCCCAATGGAAAATGCAAGCAGCCAATGGCTCTACTGTAAACATCTATCTTTCCCCCCCAAATTATATATTCATAATGGAAAACAGCAAGTATATTTGGTAAGGGCAAAGAGTTCTGTCATCTTTGCAAGATGACAGAAAGAGGAACCCAATATTTTTAAGGCACTAAAATAGAGGAATATTTTTTTTAAGGCCAAATAAAATATGTACATCAAGAATGCTCTGAATTCTTCTTTTCTGTTAGCAAAGTTCCTATTTTTGCTACATACTTTTCCTCTGAATCTGACTGATGGTGGCTGTTGGCATGCATTTCTGAAGTTAGTAGTCTGGATACAGTGTGTAGCCAAGGTGGCAAAGGCAGAGAATGGGTAACCCTAACTGCAAGCTAAGCAATTTAAGGAAAATGCTAGGAAGTGGATTCTTGCGAGAATACAGGTAGTCTTGCGATTTACAACCACAATTGAGTCCAAAATTTCTGTTGCTAAATGAGACATTTGTTAAGTGAGTTTGCCCCATTTTACGACTTTTCTTGCCACAGTTGTTAAGTTAGTGACACGGTTGTTGAGTGAATCTGGCTTCCCCATTGACTATGCTTGTCAGAAAGTCTCAAAAGAGGATCACATGAGGCCAGGACACTGCAACCATCATAAATGTGAGTCAGTTGCCAAGCATCTGAATTTTGATCACATGATCATGGGGATGGTTGTTAAGTGTGAAATATGGTCATAAGTCACTTTTTCCAGGGCCGTTGTAACTTTGAATAGTCACTAAATGAATTGTAAGTTGAGGACTACCTGTATCCTGGAGCATCACAGCATTCTCCCCAACAAGGATAGTGCAGCCCCCCCCCTCTCTCTCGGCTTTTTTTTCCTTGACTGGCACCTGCAATTCCAACCACCATCACCACCATTAATAGCCTTGAAGCTCCTGACTAACTATACTGGTGAAGATACATGCATGGGAATAGCCAAAGATGATTAGGCAGAAGCATTTGTGAGCCATCCCAAGCTCTGCATAAAACAAATGATCATTTGGCTATTATGTGCAATAGATTTGGGATGGAGAGAAGAAAATAATTATTGTGTGGCAAGCACAGAGCATGAATCCAGACTGAGAACAAGGTAACTGAGAAGGCTGGAGAGAAAGAGTGCAGGAGAGAAAGAGAATGAATTAGATCAGGTTTGCAGGCAGAGGAGAGAGACAGAAGAAATAAACAAATAAAAGCAAAAGAGAGAAAAGCATGACCCCTTCTTCTCTTTCCACTTTCTTCTTCCCTTCTTTTGAGCACTGCTGCCCTGATTTGCCTTACTGCCAGACACTGTCTACCCCTGGATGAATATCAGCCGTGCAGAATACACCAGGTCACCAAGGTACGTCAGCAGATTGACAGCGGTTAGAACAGCTATGGTAAGATTCCTGTCCCAGTCACAGACGTTGCGACCTCCACAGTATGAGGGTCGAGATGGCTGTCCCCCATGTTTTCTGTCAAACTTGTACACAGGCCAAATAATTTTGGCGGTGGCATACATGAGCACAGCCAATAAAGTGTAGCCGCTGAGGAATTTGTTGAATGGACATGGCAACCAGCCAGTGCATTCGCCAATGCAGAGGATAATCACCACAAGGGATAGGATGAAACAGATGCAATAGACCGCCATGCACCACTTAAGAGCTTCTGGGCGGTCATAAAGAGGTGGATCACTTATGAAGACAAAGATGATGCAGGCAATGAAAGTCTCCACCACCTTCAGCAATCCCGGGACTGTCGCCATGTAGCCAGTCACTTCTCCTGGCTTAGCTTTGGTTATGCTGACCTCAGTGAGGTAAGCTAGACAGGCTAGGCAAGAAAACACAGTGGCAGAAATGCGGTATCCCCGTTCGTCATGAGAAAAATTCTGAGGCCGAACGAAGAACATCGGGTAGATGATGGAAGCAGACACATCAGGGTAGCATACATGGCGAAAGTGATAGGGAAGTTCTTCCAAGAGACCGGCATGCGATGCTGAAGGCCAGCAAACTCGACCACCAAGATGACAATGGTGATGGCAAAGCAGAAGCACCAGGAGAAGATGCACCAGTCCCCATTGCGGCCATCCCAGGCGGCCCGGTTGGCCACTAAGCTGAAGGCCACACAGGTGAAAAGGGCTTCCAGGAGGTGAACAATGCCCAGCGTAGAGGTCAGGGCGCTGGTGTTGCCCACCGATTTTGAGCGGGTTACTGGCATTGTGCAAAGATCTAAGGAAGAGAAGAAAGACACATAATGCAAAACTTTATCACATGAAAATATACAATTTAGAATACATTTCCTAAATTTAGGGCTAAGGAATATAGAACAGTGGGCAGATGTAGGAGATAACCAGACTTAGCCTGAGGGAGGGGTCAACCGCATCATCAGTCATGAGTCCCCGCGTGCCCACAAGAAATCTAAGTCCAGCCTACCTTGAATGCCTCTCTTATCACCCGCTCATTTCCCTTAACCAATTGGTCAGATTATTGCAGAGAGCTTAAGCTTGTAATAAATCTTTATATTCATTTGAACTGCCTGAATCACCTGATTTCCCCGGTGTTTGACAGCAGCCTTCTCCAACCCTGCAGCTTCTAAATAGGATTCCCCGTCTTACCATTCCCAACTAGAATTCCATTCTTATCTTCCCTAGTAATAATCCAAAATAACTGCAGGACTACAAATTGAGGAAGACTAATTTATGTGCTGTTGTCTCCTGAATACAGCAGAGGTGACAGCAGGGATGGGAGAAATGTATCACTCCAGCTTTCGTTGGACATGATCTGACGGCAGTCCCAGTCAGGATGGATTACAGATAGTCCTTGACTTACAACCATAACCGAGCCCAGAATTATAGTCATAAATTGTGCTGGTTGTTAAGTGGATCAGCATGTGACCCCACCCAATTTTACAGACCTGTTTTGCAGTGGTCGTTAAGGGAACGCCATTGTTGTTAGGCAAATCCATTGTCCACAATGGGTGGTTTTTTTGCTGAAACCGGAAGTAACCACCACTTTCTGGCAAAAAAACATCTAAATCCTGGTCGCAAGACCATGAGATGCTGCAAACACAACCCAAATGCGATCATGTGATGGGTGGAGGCCATCAGAACTTTGAATCTGGATCATAAGTAGCCCTGGGGAGGTACATTGTAACTTTGAATGGTTGCTAAGTGAACAGTCATACATTGAGGCCTATCTACATATGAATTCTAGTCCAGTGTCTGGAGAATTAAAGAATCACAGGGCTGGAAGGGACCTTGGAGCTCTTCTAATCAAACACCTTGCCCACAGCTGACCTTATTACAGTGGTTCTCAACCTGTGGGTCGCGACCCTTTTTGGGGTCGCACGAGCCTTTCACAGGGGTCGCCTAAGACCATCAGAAAACACATATTTCCGATGGTCTTAGGCAGGGCTTGTCAACCGCCTTCTCTCCCTCCCCCCCTCTGCTCCACCTCACTTGTTTGTGGAAAATATGCTGCTTGGCGGCAGTCTGCACGAACTCTACCAAATGTGCCCTGCAGGGGGCGCATGAAGAGCGCAGGCGCTGAGCAAGGCCCCGCCCTCCTCAGAGACTCATTGTGCAGCAACCGGATTGACTTCTTCTCCTGCACGCAGGTCAGCGAAGGGGAGGCTGCTGCAGCACCCAACTCCTGCGCCCGTCAGCTGGCGACCCCCGAACTTGCACTTGTCAGCCGGTCTCCTTTGCCACCCCGCCCATCCTCGACTCCTCCTCTGCCCGTTCATGTCGAGCCCGCCGGGGCTTGACAGGGAGAGAGGGAGGGAAGGAGGAAGGGACTCCTCCTCCTCTCCTAAGCTTCAAAGCACGGTCGGCTTCCCAAGGGCACCACAATCCTCACGAAAGTGGGGGGGGGAGAAGCAAAGGGTCGAGAAAGCTTGCGGCGGGCTCGAAGGAGCACCTGTCAGCGTTGGTGACGAGAAATTCCCCACAAACCCAGGGAAGGGGTGCAGAAAAGGAGCCCCCTTTGGGAGGAAACCGCCACCTTCTCCTTGGCTTTGCGCTCTTCTGTTCCTCGGCAGCCGGGTTACCAAGCCTCTGCTGGCTGGAACTTCCTTTCCTTACCTCCCTCTTGGTCTCTTCCTCCTTCCCTCCCTCTCCCATTGTCCCTTCCTTCCTTCGTTCCTTCCTTTCCTTCGCCTCCCTCTTTGTCCCTCCTTCCCTCCCTCTTTCCCCTTGTCCCTTTCGTCCTTCCTTCCTTCCCTCTTGTCCAGGATCGGGGCGAGCCTCTACAGCTGATCCGCGCTTCTGCAGAGCAGCCCAGAAGCGCAGATCAGCTGTAGCTGCTTGTTCGAGCTTTGCTAGAAAACATGCCGCTTGCTAATTTAGCAGAAGCACGAATCAGCTGTAGCCCAGCGCTGATCCTGGAGCTTCTGCTAACTTAGCAAGCGGCATGTCTTCTGGCGAAGCTGAGCAAGTGAGCTGGGTGGAGCTCTCCTCTGTCTCTGCCTGTGCACCGGCAGGTTTGCCGGCAGCAAAGCCCCCAGCCACGCTGGCAGCCTATCCCCCTCCCCTTGTCCCTTCCTAGGCACAGGGGGGGGAGGAAGGAAGGGACAAAGAGGGAGGGAAGTAAGGGACGAAGAGAGAGGGAAGGAAGGAACAATGCTAGAAAACATGCCGCTTGCTAATTTAGCAGAAGCGCGAATCAGCTGTAGCCCGGCGCTGATCCTGGAGCTTCTGCTAACTTGGCAAGCGGCATGTCTTCTGGCGAAGCTGAGCAAGTGAGCTGGGCGGAGCTCTCCTCTGTCTCTGCCTGTGCACCACCAGGTTTGCCGGCAGCAAAGCCCCGAGCCACGCTGGCAGCCTATCCCCCCTCCCCTTGTCCCTTCCTGGGACGAAGAGGGAGGGAAGTAAGGGACAATGAGAGAGGGAAGGAAGGAAGGAACAATGCTAGAAAACATGCCGCTTGCTAATTTAGCAGAAGTGCGAATCAGAGGGAAGGAAGGCAGGCAACCACTCCAGTTCCATCCAAGAGACCCACAGATTCCTCCCCACAGGCACTCTGCAACCTGAGTGATCAGCTGGCCACGCCCCCTGGCCATTGATCACGTGACCCTGGGACACTGTGAACGTCATAAGTATGAATCAGTTGTCAAGCATCCGAATGTAAATCACATGACCCTGGGAATGCTGCAACAATCATAAGTGTGAAAAATGATCATAATTCGCTTTTTCAGTGCTGTTGTAACTTCAAACAGTCACTAAGCGAATTGTTGTAAGTCGAGGACTACCTATACTTTCCCATTTTTTCCTCTTTTTTTTGGTCAAGTTTTTTATACCCCCCGGCCAGCTGGATGGGGGGTTGGGGGTCACCACAACATGAGGAACTGTACTAAAGGGTCGCGGCATTAGGAAGGTTGAGAACCACTGCCTTATTACATCCCAGACAAATGGCTGTCCAATTTTTTCTTTCCATAATTCCAGGAAGCAGGCTGTCCTATTGATTAATTGTTCTCACTGACAGGAAATTTCTCCTTAATTCCAGATTGGATCTCTCTTTAATGAACTTCCACTCACTGCTTCTTGTCCGGCCCTCGGGTGCTTTGGCGAATAAGTCAACCCCCTCCATCATGGGGTTGCCCCTCAAGTATCAGAAGACAGCTATCATGTTACCCCCTACACCAGGGGTAGGCAACCTTGGCTCTTTTATGACTCGTGGACTTCAACTCCCAGAATTCTTGAGCCAGCGAGTCATAAAAGAGCCAAGGTTGCCTACCCCTGCCCTAAACCTTCTCTTTCTTAGGTTAGACATACCTAGTTCCCTTAACCTTTCCTCACACAATTTAGCCTCCTAAGCAGGGGTGGGCAACTGTGGCAACTTTAGGACGTGTGGACGTCAACTCCCAGAATTCCTGACTCAACCACAGGTAATAAAATTCCCATACTAGCCCACCCCTGCTCCAGAGACTCAGAAAACTCACAAGCCAGATGTCTACAGGTAATCTATCAACATCTGCCTATGGGCAACATGGATGTCCTGTGATAGCAACTGTTGGACACCAAAATCTACAAAGGAAAAAGAGGGTAGTTCAACTAAACATAGACAATTTAATTTTATCGGTCTATTCTGAGGTTTATAATTCATTTATGTTATTTATGTATGCTATACCTATGGGGGTTGGATTTATAACTAGAGTTCTCCAGATTATATGTAGTTCTTATCTGGATTTACAGTACTTTTTTCAGATTTGTTAGCTCACTAAATGCAAGTAAAGATTCTCAAGAGCAAAATTCTCAACAGGAGATAGAATCTAGAATTGGCCCAATATTTTACTGAGGTAACTAAAGAGTTACACTTACAAAAATTGTAACTTGTAACTCCTTTGATAAACTTCAGTTAACTTAAACATTACCCCAGCCTGGCAGATGACTCTTGGGCTAAAATTGATTTAGTTCACCTCTCTGGCTCCAGTAGAGAAATGGAATTTCCTCAAGATAAGATAAATCTTTTATGTCAAATGCTCCACTTTGATGCCAGACAATTGCATGTCATAAAAAGGATCTGCACATCTAAGATCACCTACCACAAAGGGATTCTCTCTGGATCTCACATACCCACAGGGCAAGGGCATCTTATTTTACACATTTAATAGGCTTCACATCAACTTCACACCAGAACCCCTTGTCACTATATGTCCTATCATTCTCAGTTGGCCAAGAACGGCCGAATCTTCCTTTTGCTGTCTGGCTCTTGGAAGAAAATCCTGCCTCTACTTCAAACCATCGTCCTGCATTTTTCACTGGGTAACCCAGTTTGGAATCAGATCAGAAAATTCTTCTAACGGGCTTAAAATAGGTACAAACTAGTAACAACGTGCAAAATAAAGCTGTTTCCTTTTGTAAATGGAGATAAATCTTCCCGGCTTACACAGCATATATTATGAGCTGGCCATAAATAATGGAAACTGAACTCGAAAAGACCCAGAGGTTGGAGAAAGCTGAGTGGTATATTGCCCACCCAAAGCTGATATAGCACTTTCCTATTAGGTTTGTGGCAAAGTAAGACGCAATTGGGAGAATGGACAAGAATTTCCAGTGATAGTTACCCCAATTTGTCTGTGTCTCACAATTACATTACACACAATGGGAATTGCTATTTTTCAAGCCAAAATTGGGAAACATTTACTTCCTGCAGAAGTTAAAATGCACGAACAGCAACAAGGGCTGAGAAAGGGTGGAGACTTGCACAGGGGAGGAGTAGGAGAAAAACTGTGTTATCCATGTAAGGGCAGGAGAAAATCTCCTTTTGTCCAATGTTGGACATTTGGTTTTAATCAAGCTCTGCTTCTGAGCTGAGGAGGGGGGGGGGAGGAGAGGAGAGAGAGGGAGGAATCCCAGGCTTTAAGCCAGCTTCACTGTCTCCTTTCTGAGGCATCTCCCAAAAATGCAGCCCACCCTTCCTTTTTCCTCCTGCAAATCCTGAAGCAAAGATTTCCTTTCCTGTCAGCTCCAAGTCAGAAATGTCTCCAAGCAGCTCCTTTCACCAGGTTGCAAGTGATAGGTAGGGTAGCCTTGTCCTCTCTGTGTATGGCAAGTCCCTCTCTGTGTATGGTAAGAAGAAAAGGAGAGAGAGAGAGAGAGAGAGAGAGAGAGAGAGAGAGAGAGAGATATGTTTGAAAGTAAATTTTAAAATGGCTTTTAATTGCCTGTTAGCACTCACTATATAGAAACTGTGTAACTGTAGAGGATATTTTGCAAGAGGCTGGAAGATTGTCCTATCCTACCAAGGCACATACAGCCATGCTGCTTCTCTGGGGCCTACAAGGGGGAAATGGGTGACAGAACAGAGGATTTTGCAAAGCCAGGCTAACCTACAAGCTGCTGTTTTGCACACAGTCAACTCAAGAGGAAGAAACTGTTAGACAATGTCGTTTTTCAGGTGACAGAAAAATGAATTGCCTGAATGAATCCTGCTATCTTTTCCCTATCTTTGCATTGAGAAAATGAGGATCTCCGACAGTAGGATTTATCAATGTTCTTCAACAGGCTGTTTCTAACTATACAAAGAGCTTTCTTGATAACTTCAGACTTGTAACCTTTGATCTTGTTCTAGATCTGCAGCCTGCAATGGAACGGTCTAGAATAAATAGACTGTTTTCCATTTGACTCTACTGTGCATTTGAGTTGATTCATAAACTTTACATTTTTTACAAGCACATGCTAACCAATACCAAAGGTAAAATTATATATACATCTCTCTCTCCACTCCTCTCGTGTAAGATGCATTTAAATTACTGTTTGTATCCCACCCTTCTTTTGCTGGTGTATGACTGTAATAAAGGTTTGATTTAATGCTGAAGGTAGAACAAAAACAAAATTCTACATGCAATTTTACCGCATTCGTTCTCTCACCCTGCAAAGTACATTCAAAGATGTACATACACTTGATGAAGGAACCTACAAAAGTCAAGTTCATCAGTGACTTTAAGGCTGTCTCAGAACATCATAACAGGAGCAGAATTTAAAGGAAAATATAACCGCTATCTGAACAATAATGGATAAACAACTAATCAAGGAACATCTTCATGTAATCTTACAAACAGTCTGGACGAAATAGAGAAAAAGAGATTGAAATTCGCATTTACTAGTAGTAACGCTGACAGTTATTGAGAAAATATTCACCCACTGTGCACTGGTGCAAAAAACCTTGAGCGAAGAAGAGGGGGCAACGCCCAGGGTGTAGGAATACTTTTTACACACTGCAGGATACAATTGAAGCGTTGTTTCAAGTACAGAAAACTCTTGAGAGGCAGAATCTTAGAGGAGATGGTTCCTGTTTCCTGTTCCCTAAAACCCCCCAGAATTGTGCCCACAAAAGCAGAAGAAATGGAAAGGGGCGTTGGTCTTACCTGAACGCCTTTTCTCAGCATGATGATGGATAATCCACATGATTGGGTTTCCTGAAGTCCCTTGTACCCAATAAGACTAAGTCTGAGATAGCCACGCCTCTTGCCTGGTCGCACATGCCCAGTTCCACGGAGGCGAAGCAACAGACAAAGTCAGGCGTGTTGGTCTCCAGACTCCTGTCACCGTGCCCATGAACCCATGAAAAGAAAAAGGGGCGGGGTGGATTATCCATCATCATGCTGAGAAAAGGCGTTCAGGTAAGACCAACGCCCCTTCTCCAGCATGAGGGATGGATAATCCACATGATTGGGACATACCAAAGCTCGCCTGTCCCTAGGGAGGGTTAACAGACGGGGCACGTGATGCAGGAGATGATACTACCCTCTGTAATACTCGACGGCCAAAGGCAGCGTCA
>NW_015389929.1:93217-96654 GCF_001527695.2 Protobothrops mucrosquamatus
GCGAAATAAGCAAAGATCCTCCCTCACCGAAAGAGCAGCCAATTCGGAAATGCGCCTGGCAGAGGTCACTGCCACCAGAAAAGCCACTTTCATGGATAAGAGATTGAGATCACATGAGCGAAGAGGTTCAAAAGGTGACCCGGTAAGGGCCTGTAAAACCTTTGACAAATCCCAGGAAGGATACCGATGAACCGTTGGGCGCTTGATATTAACTGCTCCCTTAAGGAAAGAACGGATCATCGGATGGTGCGCAAGGGAGGAAGCGTCGTCGCAGGAAAGAACCGTAGCCAAGGCCGCCACCTGTCTCCTGAGAGTACTAGGAGACAGCCCTTTATCCATTCCATCAAGCAAAAACTGTAGAACCTGAGGAACAGTGAGAGAAGACAACTGAACATGATGACTAGACATCCAAGATGTAAACCTCCTCCAAGTAGAGTCATAAACTCTATTCGTTGAGGGTCGCCTAGAAGCCTGGATGATATCAATGACCCTCGGAGGATAATCCTCCTCAGTCAAACGTCTCCGCTCAAACGCCATATGGTTAATTGTAACCATTGAGGATTGGGATGGCGAAGCGCCCCCTGAGTGAGTACTATCCGGTCTGGGGGTATCTGCCACGAAGTGGCTACTGATAGGCTCATGAGGTCGGCGAACCAAGGGCGCCTCGGCCAATGAGGGGCTATGAGAACCACCTCCGCCCTCTCTCGCAGAATCTTGCGGATGACAGCCGGAAGTATGGGAAGCGGAGGGAAAGCATAAAGAAGACCCCGGGGCCACGGGATGCGCAGGGCGTCCACTCCCTCCGCCCTTGGAGACTGAAAACGGGAGAAAAACCTTGGAAGTTGGGAGTTGTTCGCCAAGGCGAACAAGTCTAGGATTGGGTGTCCTACCCTGTGAGATATGTCTGAGAACAGGTCTGGATCCAGTCGCCACTCTGAATGATCCACCGTCGCTCTGCTGAGAGCATCTGCCTGCTGGTTGACCTCCCCCGAGATGTGATCCGCCTTTATCGATGACAGGTTGGCCTCTGCCCAAGAGCAGAGCAGTCTGGCCTTTGCCATCAGAGAGCTCGGTCTGGTGCCCCCCTGATGGTTCACATGTGCTTTGGCCGCAATGTTGTCCGTGAGGACAAGAACGTGCTGGCCTCTCACCTCGTGTCTGAAGTGACACAACGCCAGATGAATTGCCCTCAGTTCCAGCCAATTTATATTGTGTGATAGATCCTCTTTGGACCATCTCCCCTGGGCAATTTGAGACTGGAGGTGAGCCCCCCAGCCGAAAAGGCTGGCATCCGTGGTAAGCACTATCCTTGACTGTTCCCTGAATTTCGAGCCTTTGTTGATGGCTCGAGAACGCCACCAGTGGAGTGACTGTGCTACTAGAGGAGTCAACCACACCAATATGTTGGAGGATGATAACTTCCTTCTCTGAAAGGGAAGGAGGAACCATTGCAGGGCTCGTGAATGAAGTCTGGACCAGGGTACGATGGCAATGCAAGAGATCATCTTGCCTAAGAGTTGTGAGAGAGTGAGGAGTGAGACCGACCTGGTGCCTTGCACCAGGCAGACAAGGGCCCTGAGACTGGCTATGCGGTCCGGTGAAAGATAGATCATGCATTGAGTCGTATCTATTACTGCTCCGAGATGAAGAAGCCGTGTGGACGGAGTCAGCTGGCATTTGGGGAAATTCACCAAGAATCCGTGATCCTGGAGTACCTCTATTGTGCGGGCCACCTCTGACCGTGCAGCCTGGACCGACCCTGATTGTATGAGAATGTCGTCCAGATAACACTGGATCCGAATGGATTCCAGTCTGAGGTGGGCTGCCAGGACCGACAGGATCTTTGTGAAGACCCTCGGGGTGGATGAAAGGCCAAACGGAAGTGCTCTGTATTGATAATGATAAGATCCGTAGCAGAATCTGAGAAATCTGCGATGTGGTCGAAAAATTGGAATGTGAAGATACGCCTCCTTGAGGTCGATGGACGTGAGGAGGTCGTTCTTCCGTATGCTGGCCAGAATGGAATGCAGTGTTTGCATTTTGAATTTTTTGTATATCAGATAAGAGTTTAATCGCTTTAGGTCCAGAATGGCCCTCCATCCTCCCGAGGCCTTTGGAACTATGAAGAGGATTGAATAAAAACCTCGTCCCCATTGATCGGGAGGGACCGGTTCTATTGCTCTTGTGAGAAGATGGGTAATGGCCTCCTTCATAAGGACCCATTTTGACGGGTTTGAAGGCGTTGGGCAAGAGATGAAACGGTTTGCCGGTTTTGTGAAGAACTCTAAAGTCAGACCCTGGGTAACGGTGGACAAGACCCAGGCATCTGTGGTGGTGTCCCCCCAACTCCGAGAGAACAGGGAGAGGCGACCGCCTATGGGGGGTCCCTCCCCGGAGTCACTTATTCCTCCGATACGGACGGCCCCCCACCCCTCGAAAGGGCCGCCTAGATTGCTGTTGCCTAGGCTTGTTTCCAAAACGTTCCGCCTGCCGGTCCGATTTTAGGGCAAAGGAATGTGCTGGTTGAGACCAAGTGGAGCCCTGGGTATTGCCTCTGAATCCCTGACGGCGATAAAAAGGGGTAGGCTTTCTATCTGCCCGCCTGCCTTGGTGGGCCAAAACCTTTTTCTTGTCCTTATTCTCTACCAAGTATGGCTCCAGGGCTTCTCCAAACAATTTTCCACCAGTGTAAGGAGCCGGTGGACAAACGACCCTTAGATTTCAGATCCGCCTTCCATTGCTTAAGCCAAAGTAGGCGCCTGGCAGATATATTAGCTGCTATTGCTCTGGCTGAAAAACGGGCGGCATGTAGCGTAGCATCTGCTGTGTACTCAACAGCTGCTAACAATTTACCCAATGTTTGATGGGCGCGAACTTGATCCTGTGGAATCAAATCCTGAAGCTCCTGGAGCCAAGTGATAGAGGAATGAGAGAAGAAAGAGGCCGACGTGGACGCCTTTACCGCCCACCCTGACGCCTGATGTGCTCTCCTCAGGGAGTACTCCGATTTCCTGTCCTCTGGCTTTAGTGCCTCCGCCATATCCCCAGCGATAGTGGTGTTGTAAAAGATAGGCGTGAGGGATGTGTCAATGGAGGGAACCTCCAAGAGGTTGGTTAAGGATGGTGCCACGCTGAATAATTTCTTGTCGGAGAACCCAGGTGCCGGGGAGAGACCCAGATTGGTCCACTGCTTTTTTACCGTATTGGTAAAAATGGGGGGACAGGGAATGTGTTTTTGAGTGTAGCGGGGACTGCCTGAGAGTGCTTGCAGGAGCTTGACTGGGAAGGGAAAGATTGGGACAGCTGCAGTTGGCTTTGGGTGTGGTTGGCGTGAGTGGAAGGAGGAAGGATAGAAAAGGAAAGAAAAGGAGAAGGCCGGGGTGGTTGGAGTTGAGAAGAGAAGGTCTGGAGGCCTATTTTATTTTTCTATCAAGGGT
>NW_015389929.1:99570-111308 GCF_001527695.2 Protobothrops mucrosquamatus
ACTGAGAGGAAAAATAGTTTAATAAAACCTGAGTCTGGAGCGAAGAACCAACACGCCTTGTCTGGGTAGAAGACTAAGTCGGAACTGGGCATGTGCGACCAGGCAAGAGGCGTGGCTATCTCAGACTTAGTCTTATTGGGTACAAGGGACTTCAGGAAACCCAATCATGTGGATTATCCATCCCTCATGCTGGAGAAAGAGCAGAACTCACTGGATAAAATGAGAACTGAAAAGTAACGCTGGGTGATGAGTAGAGGTGATTCAGAGTATATGTAATCCTCGACTTACAACCATAATTGAGCCGAGAGTTACAGTAGTAATTTGTGTCGTTCATTAGTGACCACACCCAATTTTACTATCTTTTTTGCACGGTCATTAAGCAGCAGTTATTAAGCAAATGGAATAGCCATCAAACCCATTATACCCAGTGGGTGTTTTTGTTGTTGTTGTTGTTGTTGGAAACCAGAAATAAATGCTGGTTTCCAGCAAAAAAAAAAAACAACGCCAAAAATTGCAGAACACTGCAGACCAACGTGGATGCTACCAAAATGTGATCAATTGATCACAGGGTGGGGGTGGAAGATTGCTTGGGTAGTAATTGCTTGGCTTGTAATCTGGGGAGATCTGTCTTAACTTGGAATGGTTGCCAAGTGACCAATCTTAAATTGAGGACTTCCTGTATCTAAAAGCTTCTTTCCTTGCATCTCTCTAGATCAGTGTTTCTCAAAATTATCAACATGTGGGAAAGTTTGGGAGTTAAGTTCACACATCTTAAAATTCCTAAGGTTGTGATACCAAGGGGTCACTCCTTTCTTTTACGTGAACTGTTGCTTTGTAGATTAAACTATAGAATATATTTCACAAATTAAACATATTAAATAGATTTCAGTTGCAACAGCCAAGAAATAGCCTGATTATTACTATTTACTGTCAAAGCCCAAGGGATTTCTTATCTATCCTTAAAGAAACATGATTTCTCAGTTTTCAAAGCAAGGCATCAGATTTTCAAGGGTTATTTTTCTGTACATATTATTTCAGAAAATCACAGGACTCAGACCACGGAATCAAAAGAAGTTGATTTATTTGTGCAAAGGTTCAGAGCACTATCTTTGTAGCCACATCTGAACAGCTTCTCATAACAAAACACAAGTTTATATATTCTCGTCAGAAACAGCAAAACACGGAAATGTAACTGATAGCATGGATTGGTTGCTTTGAATCATAGCCCCCTTACAGCCTTCTTGCAGCCCCCTCCCCATATCCTGCCTAAACTGTGAAGCTCTCTAGCTATAGCGTCTAAACTTCCTGTAACATATTTGTGGTTGGCTATAGATGAGACATAAAGGCCTATGTGGTTAGCTGTAGCCGAGCAGCAATTCTGACACCTTTGTGCGACCGACAATTGAACCTGGGGCTTGACATCTTTCCATTTCCTTTCGTTCTCCTTCTAACTAATACACATATTTAGAATTCATGTTCCTCTTTATAACTCATGTCTTGTATTATATCCTGTAATACAGGGCTTTTCAACCAGTGGTACGCGACCACCTGGCTGGTGCTACGCGGCGTCGCCTTCCTCCCCCTCCCCCGCGTCGCTTTCCTCCCCCCCCCTCTGCTCCTTCCCAGCTCACTTGTTTGTGGAAAACGCTGCTTGGCGGCAGCCTGAACAAACCCTACCGAACATGCCCTGCAGGGGGCGTGCGAAGAGCGCAGGTGCAGAGCAAGGCCCCGCCCTCCCCAGGGACTCATTGTGCAGCAACCGGATTGACTTCTTCTGGTGCACGCAGGTCAGTGGGATCCGTGTGGCCCTTCCCCTCCCTCTTCTTACTTCACAACAAGCGCTAGCCTGATAGCCCCTTCCGGGCTGGGAGAAGCGCACGCTGTTGCCTGTATCACAGGCTTAAAGTCTGAAACAGCCGGGCTCTTGGCTGACTGATCGCCTTTCTCCCCCACCCCTCAACTTTTCTACAAACCGGGAATCGTGGCTTAGTGGGGGCCTGGAGCGGGTCTCGGGGTGCCCGTGCGCCCCTTGGATCAGACAAGCGAGCGATCGACTTTAGCCTTTGGGGAACAAAAGCCGGTCGGGGCTGATCTCTTCCTTCCCAGGAAGGCTGGAGAAGCCAGGAGAAAGTCAATTATTAGGGGGGGGGGTGGAGTCACTTCTTCATTTAAGGCAGTTTTGGAAAAGTAACTTTTGCTGGAAAGGAAAGCAGGTTGTTTTCCCCTTTTCTTGGATCGCCTTCTTTGCTTGGCCCTCTGTTGCCTGTATCGCAGGCTTAAAGTCTGAAACAGGCGGGCTCTTGGCTAATTGGTCGCTTTTCTCTTTTCGGGAGATGCGCCTTTGCAGCGGGTTTCCCCTTCCGTTAATTATTGGAGGTTTGAAAGGCAAGCTACTCCCGGAGCGTAAAAGTAGAGGGCCCAAACGGCGAGAGTGACACAGCTCTCCAACTCTCTGCTTCAGGGGAAAAATGACTGGGAGAAGTAGCCAGTTCTAACGTAGGTGCCTGAAAACAGGAGGTGAACCGGCCACATCCCCGCCCTGCCTGTGCACTCTCCTCTGCCTCTGCACGCACAGGCAGGGCCGTGATGTGTTGCTGCCTGCCAAAACCAGGCTGGGGTCTGGGCGGCGTAGCACAGGACGAAGGAACGAGGAAGGAAGGAAGGAAGGAAGGGACAATGGGAGCTGCAGCGCTGCAGCCTTCCAGTCCCGTGAGCGTCCTTCGGCTGTGCTCCAGGCCTCGCATTTATCAGCTGTTTGGCGGCCGAGAGACAGAGCCTTTCAGCTTCAGGCCACTCCATCGGCCCTAGGCTCCCTGCTTTGGCCTCCCGCCCATCAGCTGTTTGGCTTGGTCGGGAGGCATCCACGCTGCCAGTAGAAGGCGCTGGCCGCTGGTCTCCTTTGCCGCTCCGCACGTCGTCCTCGACCCTCCCCCTGCCAGTTCATGTCGAGCCGGCAGGGGTTTGACAGGGAGAGAGGGAAGGGAAGGACAAAGGGACAAAGAGGGACGTGAAGGAAAGAAAGGAAACAAGGAAGGAAGGGACAATGGGAGAGGGAGGGAAGGAGGAAGGGACAAAGAGAGGTGAAGGAAAGGAAGGAAACAAGGAAGGAAGGGACAATGGGAGAGAGGGAGGGAAGGAGGAAGGGACAAAGGGAGGTGAAGGAAAGGAAGGAAAGAAGGAAGGAAGGAACAATGGGAAAGAGGGAGGGAAGGAGGAAGGGACAAAGAGGGAGGAGAAGGAANGGACAAAGGGAGGTGAAGGAAAGGAAGGAAAGAAGGAAGGATCAATGGGAAAGAGGGAGGGAAGGAGGAAGGGACAAAGGGAGGTGAAGGCAAGGAAGGAAAGAAGGAAGGAAGGGACAATGGGAAAAAGGGAGGGAAGGAGGAATGGACAATGGGAGGTGAAGGAAAGAAAGGAAGGAAGGAAGGGACAATGGGAAAAAGGGAGGGAAGGAGGAAGGGACAAAGGGAGGTGAAGGCAAGGAAGGAAAGAAGGAAGGAAGGGACAATGGGAGAGAGGGAGGGAAGGCAGGCAGGCAGGCACCTGCCACAGTCGCATCCCCCTCCACCAGAGACCCACGGATTGCCCCCCACAAGCACCCTGCAACCTGAGTGATCAGCTGGCCATGCCCCCCCCCCGGCCATTGATCACATGACCCTGGGACACTGAACGTCGTAAGTATGAATCAGTTGCCAAGCATCCGAATGTAAATCACAAGACCCTGGGGATGCTGCAACAGTCATAAGTGTGAAAAATGGTCATAATTCGCTTGTAACTTCAAACAGTCACTAAGAGAATTGTTGTAAGTCAAGGACTACCTGTACTTTCTCATTTTTTTCCTTTTTTGGGGGGGGGGTCAAGTTTTTGATACCTTGTTTGCGAGTGGTGGTACTCGGATATTGCCTTGTCTGAAAAGTGGTACAATGGGTGAAAAGGTTGAAAAGCCCTGCTGTAATACACGCATTTAAGTTTCACATTTCACTCCATGACCCATGTCCTCCTACCTTATTTCCCCCCTTTGAGACCAAATTTTAGGTTACAATTTGAGTCTCACTTTTATAGTTTCTTTTTAAGCATTAGCTTTTTTTTCCCCCCAGCAAGTAAAGATAGCTTAGCAGAATTTTCGCATAGTTGGATAGGCATCACATATGGCATGATTAACACTTTAGACTGGCACCCACCTTTCTGTTTCCTGTTGCCAGTTCAAACTAAAGGCAGATAGCAATAATAAGAAAGAATGAAAAAGCCATAAAGTGATTCTCAGAAATCATCTTCCTCAGGCATTTCCTCCAATCCCCAGGATGTAAGCCGTACATACACTCCACTGTCTGGATCCTCATGTTCCCTCCTTGGGTCTGAGGTGAACCTATTTGCCAAGGATCCTTCTATCATAACCAATTCCTTTTCAACCCTGATTTCTTTTACTGACCTCATAACTAATTGTCTGAGTAAAGGAATTACACATGGGATGAAGGCTAGTCCTGCTATGCCACATAACATGACAAACAACATTTGTTTGACCCAGGCAGTGCCTGGTAGCCACGAGAACCATGAGTCAGTTCCTTGTATTCCTTGTCTAATTCTGGATGCTCTATCTTGCAAGTCCTTTGCTACTTTTTTTGCCTTTGCCACTATTTGTCTGAAATGGTGTAGGGTTTCCTGCCTGAGCAGGGGGTTGGACTAGATGACCTCCAAGGTCCCTTCCAACTTTATTATTATTATTCTAGAGCACGCCGGTTTTGTAAGACTATTGCTGCCAAAGAGTCTATCTGATCTTGGACTTCTACCAGAGTCCCAGCAATCAGGCTTAGGCTTTGTTGAAATTCTTCAGAAAGATGCTGAAACTGTATTGCGGAATGGGCTAAACTACCGACGCCTGTTCCAACTGCAGTGCCCATCCCTAGGATGGCTAATAACTAGGGGAACTCTTATATGTCCCATGAGAGGAACAGGGAGGGCTTGTTCCTCATTAACAACACCCATCCTTGGGAAGAGGTGTACCAGAGTACAAGTCCCAGTCCAGTTGGTAGGTAAACATGCATATGCCTTTTCCCCACATAAGAAAAATACCCCATTCTCTTCTAAGCACACTGCCATGTTCATGGAGAAGGCATGAAATCGATGGCCATTCTCATTACTCCAGACCCCCAAGGTGCCAGCCATAAACATGCCAGTTAACGGCTGTAGTGGAGGTTTTTGACGAGGGTTTTTTGTTCATCCCTGATATAGGGGCCTTCAAGGAGATAACGGGAGCTTTTATTTCCAAAGGTAAATGGAATACAGAATCCCTTCATGGGCTGGCTATAGAGCCAAAGTGGGAATCTGGGTGGTTCAAATTGGCTTGGGCACTTTACCAAAGTAGCATTTCCTTCCCATTTTCTCCAAGGACCCAAACCCTGGGCCCTGATCCTGCCTCGCTCTTTGAGATCCTTAATGTCCCCAGAGCCTTCTTCAAGCGTGGGAGGAGTTAATTGGCCATTCTCACAACATTTGGGACTACCATCCAGGGCCTTATCACCCACCAGGCCACTTGCAAATAGTAACCAAAGCCATAGAAAATTCAAGTTTGTCAATCCAAAATGAGTCACTGTAAATCCAATGTCCCACTCTGTTTCACACTCACAGCCACAACAAGGGAAACAATTACAATTATGAAATTACCACATCAGGGAGATGGATGGGATTAGGGGTGATTTGGGAAAGGACAGGGTCAGCCTTGGGTGAGCCACACAGCCTAACCTTATTTGCTAAATATATTGCCCACACTCCCAAGGCCCCTATTAAACTACAGAGGACCCACTCCCAGGGTTCTTCAAACATACGTGTCTCCAGGAGATACACACTGTCCTTGGTTATAGTCAGTGCTTTTAGGTGCAACACCTGTTTCTTTGAGATTAGGACGGTTCCAGAAGAAAAGGTGTCCAATACAGCAGGTCACAACCAGGGTGATCAGACCCACTAATGCCAGATTCACTGCACCTATGGCTATGTATTTTCGGACTACCATTCCTTAAAAGAAGATTCAACCTATACTACACAGTCCACTAATAACACATTAACAGCTGTTTTCCTTGTTCTTGTCTTCAGCCGTACGTAGAGGGTCAGCTTCCGGGGTGACACCAGTAAGGCCTCTTCTTCCCCGTATGTTGCCTGCCCGTTGCCGGTAGGGCAGTTATAAGGGGCGCTTCTTTAAGCGCACCACTAAAGGACGGGCCTCGTCCTGCTCTGCCTCCCAATATTCATCAGGTGCAGGCTTAACTCGAGTCCAGTGAATCCAAGACTTGGATTCTAACACCTTTAGTGCACATGGATAACACATGACCACAGTATACGGGCCTTTCCATCTGGGTTTCAAGTTTTCCCTTTTCCAGTGTTTTACCCATATGTTGTCTCCCACTTGAATATTATGACTGGGGGTACTCAAAAATGGTGGACTAAGGGACACACAATATTGTTGGATTTCTTGTATTTGCTTGTTTAACTCTCCCACCATTTGACTTACCCATGAAGTCCCTATTTGACTTAAGTCCCCTACATGATTTTTCAAACTAGTACCTATGACAGGGGGTCTGCCAAACATCATTTCAAAAGGAGATAGCCTAATTCCTTTTCGAGGGGTGCACCTCCCAGACCAAAGTGTTAGTGGCAATGCATCCACCCACTTAAGGTGAGTTTCAAGGCACACCTTTGTCACCTTTTCCTTTATAGTCCGGTTCATCCTCTCTGCCCTTCCATCTGGGAGTACATACCACTCTCCCTACTTGTGTCCTTGCAAATCTACATTTGCCTGTAGTTCCTCCGCTTTAGTATATGTAGGGCTCAGTCCTTTTGGCACTTCCAATACTACACAAGGTGTCATGTCAGCATAAACGTGATTATCTCGAGTTGCTGATAACCTTGCTTCTTTATCAGCTGCTCTATTTCCTTGGGCTACTTCATTGTGCCCCTTCTGATGCCCTTTACAATGCATGACAGCTATCCTCTTTGGTCCACGCACACCTTTTTTAAAAGTCCTCTCTCTCTATAGACTGCAGCATGTACATGTACTGTATTTAGAATCAGTCCAAATGTTTATACTGTCATCTCTTGGTCTTTCTAGTGCCCTTATGAGAGCCCACAGTTCTACTGCCTGAGCACTTGTGCCTTTTGGGAGTGGCCCAGTTTCTATGACTTTATCAAGTGAGACTACTGCATAGCCTGCATATCGTTCTCCTGTTGTAATAAAACTTGACCCATCAGTAAACCAATTATAGTCCACCTCTTTCAATGGTACATCAGTTAAATCAGGCCTGCATGAAAATTGACTTTCTATTGCTTGCATAGTTATGTTCAACTTTAGGACCTGGTATAGGCAATAGGGTGGCTGGGTTCAGGCCATTTGTCTGCTTTAGTGTCACTTGAGGATTTTGAATAAGGAGAAATGTTGTCCACAAATTGCATGACTGGTATATATTGTGGTTGGCTGTCCAAACGTCAATTTATTAGATTCCTCTATCAAGAGAGCTGTGGCTGCCAGAATTTTAAGGCAATGTGGCCATCCTTTCGAGACGTCAAGTTGCTTTGACAGATCCTTTTTCTTGAGTCAGGATGCCAGGAGCCAAATTATGCTTTGAGTCCACATACAAATTGAAAGGTTTTTCGAGGTTGGGAAGTCCCATAACAGGTGCTTGAGATAATGCCAATTTTAAAGCCTCAAAAGCCTGTTTTTGTTCACGGGTCCAAATAAAGGACTCCCTTTCTCCCCCCTTTGTGGACTCATAGAGTGATTTGGCTAGCAGGGCAAAATTTGGTATCCATATTTTACAATAACCTGCCGCTCCTAAAAAAAAACCCCGTAATTCTCTCCTATTAGTTGGCTCTGCAATTCTGCACACAGCTTCCTTTCTCTCATGCCCAATAGGTCTCTGGCCCTGACTTATAGTATAACCTAAGCATTTAACCTGGGGTTTCACTAATTGGGCTTTCTTCCTTGCGGCACGGTATCCTTTGTCCATCAACAGATGAAGTAGTTGGTTGGTGTTGTCCCAACAAGTTTCCTTTGTCCAGTTATTAATACATCATCAACATATTGGAGTAACACATCTCCTTCCTCACATGGCTGGAAATCTTCTAAGTCTGAGGCCAGGGCGTTGCCAAAAAGAGTGGGTGAATTTTTAAATCCCTGAGGAAGTCTGGTCCAAGTGTATTGTCTTCTCTGGCCTGTTACTGGGTCTTCCCACTCAAAAGCAAACAGTTTCTGACTGTTCTTATGTATCGGGATAGTAAAGAAAGCATCTTTTAAATCAACCACAGAGAACCAAACAGCTGATAGGCACAACAGCATGTACAGTAATTGTAGCCTGATAAATCTGGGGCTGGGTGAAATGAGCCATCAGGCTTTGGCATGGGTAAGAGTGGGGTGTTCCAAAGAGATTGAATAGTTGTTAAAACGCCTGCCTTTAAGTATTTGGTGATATGGTCTTGAATTACTTGTGCAATGGGACGAGGGTAATTTCTCTGCTGGAGACTAATAGGCACTGCCAAAGACTTCACTTGAATGACTAGTGGTGTATGGTGACCTGCATATCCTGGCGGATTATCTTCTGCCCATAAGCGGGGCACATCAAACTCCTGCCAAGTATCGAGGACTCGAACCTCCTGGGTCACCATTATTCGCCACATCTCATCTGGAGGGTGCATCATTACTAGTGCCCTTTCGTCTTCTTTAAATGACAAACTTGTCCCCATTTTGCACAACATGTCTCGCCCCAACAAAGGAATGGGACACTCAGGCATGTATAGGAATTGATGTTCAATATCCCTTCCATTTAGGGAACATCTCAGGGGCTTTAGAAAAGGGCGACAATTTACGGAGCCATCAACTAACTCCTTGTACATTTATAACATCAGCAGAGAAGGGAGGCAATAACTTAGTAACTACAGATCTAGATGCCCCCGTATCTACTAAAAAGGTCACATTATCGCCCCCTATCTTCATTCAGACCAAGGGTTCAGGGGGAGGCTTGACTTAAACCCGGTCCCCTTCAATCCTCAGGCCATTGTTCAGCTGCGGCCAAGCCTATGGCCTCCACTTGTTCTTGAAATTGGCCTTGGGGACTCCATAATCTCCCCTAAAACCTTTCTTAAAATTGCTCAACATACACATACACTGAAGAGGTGTCAGAGGGACACTTCCTCCACCTCCCATTTCTAAGACACTGCCACTGACCTGCGATGCTGGACGTTCCAACGGTCACCAACAGGAACTCCAATGGCTTAACCACGCACACAACTCTTGGGCCTCCTTAGGATACACCGATCCCGGACCCAGGGGGGTGATCAGGCCGCCTCTTCCACTCTCTAAATGAGTGGGTCTACAATTTCCTCAATACTTGCCTGCAGGTGTTTCCTTGTTCCAGCCGGCTTTGTTTCGTGACTTGTTTTGATTCCGTTCAGGTTCTTGGATCGGTCGGTTGTCCACCAAATACCCCTGCGGTGCCGTCCGCCTCCTTCCGGAGAAATCATCCATGCCGGCTTGAAGGGTCAGCGTGATGGCCCCGACTGGGCACTGGTCAGTCCGTGCCGTCCTCAGCGAAATATCGCTCCAAGTCCCGGCGGAGTCGCCAGAAATACTGCAGAAAATCACAGGACTCAGACCACGGAATCAAAAGAAGTTGATTTATTTGTGCAAAGGTTCAGAGCACTATCTTTGTAGCCACATCTGAACAGCTTCTCATAACAAAACACAAGTTTATATATTCTCGTCAGAAACAGCAAAACATGGAAATGTAACTGATAGCATGGATTGGTTGCTTTGAATCATAACCCCCTTATAGCCTCCTTGCAGCCCCCTCCCCATATCCTGCCTAAACTGTGAAGCTCTCTAGCTATAGCATCTAAACCTCCTGTAACATATTTGTGGTTGGCTATAGATGAGACATAAAGGCCTATGTGGTTAGCTGTAGCCGAGCAGCAATTCTGACACCTTTGTGCGACCGACAATTGAACCTGGGGCTTGACATCTTTCCATTTCCTTTTGTTCGCCTTCTAACTAATACACGTATTTAGAATTCATGTTCCTCTTTATAACTCATGTCTTGTATTATGTCCTGTAATACACGCATTTAAGTTTCACATTTCACTCCATGACCCATGTCCGCCTACCTTAATATGACTGTATGAGGAGAATTAATGTTTTGGAAAATCTGTTGAAAAATCTGTTAGTAGGACTTCCGGCTGTGACATCATCGTGGAGTGGGTGAAGGAACAGACCTCTGTACCTAAATCCCAAAAAATCTTCGCTAAAAGCCCAGCAAGGGCTTTGCCGATCCTGGAGAGATTGGTAAACTAAAGAGGAAGCTTCAGAGAAGCCGGGTGGAAAGCAAACACCCGAGCAGACAGGAGCAGCACTTTTAAAATTGGTGGAGAAGAAGCCGGTCTCTTAGGCCGGCCTGGAGCGATGGCGGCAGTCTGAGAGAGAAGTAAAAAGTAGAACTGATAGCTTCGTACGGGAGACGAGGAAAACCCCTGAAGGAGGTGAGGAATATTTGGCAGAGAGAAGGCGCGGAAAAAGCAAAGCGATAAGGAGAGAGATACAGCAGCAACTGAAATGGAATAGAGCGGAGAAGGGAGCGATAGAGCAGAACAAGAGCAGTGAGAAGAAGCAGAGAGCCCACAGTAAAGTTTATAAAACATAAAAGACTGGAATTTAAGAGCTGCAAGAAGTAGAGATTGAAACTAGAGAAAGGACTGGAGAAAGGACGGCCGGAGGTAACAAAGGGTGATTAAGAGAGTTTGAAAAAATTAACATAAGGATTAAAAGGTGAAGTGAGACAACGGAGAAATTTAATACTACTTAGTGGAACTTATTCTTGAAGAGCAAATAGCATTGAAATTTGGACTTTAACTGACATATATCTGGGTAAAGTGACGAGTGGACGTTTGGAAATATTGGATATTTAGAAGAAGAAATAAGAGGTGACATTTGGTGGATCGGTGGATACATTAAATTGAGACAGAGAGAAAAAAGGCTGATGCAATATTGTAGCACCCGTATACAAGCAGTGACTAAGCTACAAGTAGAAAAGGGGCGTCAGGCAATGTGTTAAAAGGAATGAAGTAAATGAATTGTATTAACGAATAGAAATAAGCATAATTGAGTAATTGAATTAAATAGAAGTGAGAAAGTAATTATAGTATAGTAAAGAAATATAGAGACAGGTGATTATTCAAATAAGAGTGATAGTGAATGAAATTAAGAGTGGTGATAATACTTAGAGAATAGTATATGTATATGTATTGTGTGTAGTGTTATAGAAATATATATAAGAGGTGTTAAGAGTATTATAAATTATACCATATAATAGTGGGATAAGGAAAGGTATAACTCTATTTGTAATTTTATTTTTTAACGTTAACCCTAAGAATAACGTTCTATAAAGGTATTATAGTCATATATATAGTCATATATATTGATACATAATTAGAAATATTATATATATATATATATATTCTTTACTGACAAGTTATAAAGCTAAAAATTCGACTCTTGGGTAAATCCATGATAAAACCAATAAATATCGATCACCAAGAGGAAAGTAATAAATAGTAAAAAATTTAATGAGCCGAGCTTTCGTTGGGCCCACCCAACATCATCAGGGCTTTAAAAGTAGTCACTGGGAAAGAGCTTTTATAAGATGTTAACAGCCTGCATCCGGCTTCTGGAACGTGTCACCGGACCCAGCTGTTCGTGTTGTATC
>NW_015389930.1:0-40000 GCF_001527695.2 Protobothrops mucrosquamatus
CACAACACAGGAGGCCAGACCCATCAGGACAAGATTCAGCAGTCCATCTGCCTTTAAAAGACCAAGGCTGCTCTTTTGAAGACAGCAAAGTCCACGTTTTGGACAGAGGGGACCGCTGGTTTGAAAGGGGTCAAAGAGGCCATCTAGGTCAAAATTGTACAACCCTCCCTCAACAGAGGGTAGGGATATGACATCAGCTATCTCCAGTCTACAACACAATCCTTTCAGTGGTTCCAAGAAGGCTCCACACCCATTTGCATTTCTATCTGTATCTATCTATCTATCTATCTATCTATCTATCTATCTATCTATCTATCTATCTATCTATCTATCTATCTATCTATCTATCTATCTATCTATCTATCTATCTATCTATCTATCTATCTATCTATCTATCTATCTACCTACCTACCTACCTACCTACCTACCTATCTATCTATCTCTCTCCATCTCTATCTCTATTTATTTTTTTACCTCAGATCTTTTTCATAAATAGATAGATAGATAGATAGATAGATAGATAGATAGATAGATAGATAGATAGATAGATAGATAGATAGATAGATAGGACAGACAGACAGACAGACAGACAGACAGACAGACAGACAGACAGACAGACAGACAGATGAAAAAGAACTGAGGTAAAAAAATAGTTTCTATGCTCTGAGGTCGCTCTTAATCTACCAAATCTAGTATCCGGTTACATCCAAGCATCAAGCTACCTGGAATTTTCATATCCTTAATGTCATTTTTGTCATTTACTTAGGCATCAATCTTATCCTAACTTTTGGTGAGGCAGGGAAATTAGACCGGTAATGTCCTTGTAATGTATAATTTGACCCTTAAATGAAAAGAAAGAGCAATACGATTCGGTGGTAGGCAGATGAGTGACCGTGTAATGTTAGCTAATTTTTTTTCAACCTTCCATGCATAATTCAGCCTGATATGATCATTAGCACACTCCTTGGGGGGGGAGGGGTAATCTGGAAATTTCCAGCAATGATCCAAGCAAAGGAAACTAAGTGGAGACATGGTATCAGTGCTCAGATGCATCAAAATGGACCATAAGTAAGAGGTGATCAATAATGGTGCTAGCTATCTTGTTTTCAAGAAGTTATGAAAAAAAAATGTTCTTTGTGGTAAGATTTATGCGACAGTGGAAGAGTCAGCAGAGCCTGTGGAGATCCTGGATTCCCCATCTTTGAAGCTTTCTTTGAAGCAGCTGGTCAGCCATCTTTCATGGATGGTTTAATTGGTTCCCCTACTAGATGATCTTTGTAGTTGCTTCCACCTTCATGATTCTATGATGTCTTCCTCCTGAGCAGGTTGGCATGGTGCAAAGGAGATACTCTCCATGTTGATTGCCTCTAGGCCAGGGGTACTCAACCTTGGCTCTTTCATGACTCGTGGACTTCAACTCCCAGAATTCCTGAGCCAGCCATGCTGAGGGGAAAGGGAGAGGTTTCCAAGCTGAGCCAGGCTGGCTCAGGAATTCTGGGAGTTGAAGTCCACCAGTCATAAAAGAGCCACGGTTGCCTACCCCTGACCTAGAGGAACATATGAAAGCATAATTAATGTTAATTAATGTAGACTTTATTAATTTAGAGCAGGGGTAGGCAACCTTGGCTCTTTTATGACTCATGGACTTCAACTCCCAGAATTCCTGAGCCAGCCACGCTGAGGGGAAAGGGAGAGGTTTCCAAGCTGAGCCACGCTGGCTCAGGAATTCTGGAAGTTGAAGTCCACGAGTCATAAAAGAGCCAAGGTTGCCTACCCCTGCTCTAGGCTTTAAAATATGAGAAGTTGGTGTCTTCCAGAAGTTTTGGAAGACACCAACTCCGTCTCCTCAAAACCTTGACCACTGGCCACTTTTCTTGGATTTATAGGGAGTCACACAACTCCAGAAGTTGTGAATGCTCCAACACTTGAGGTTTTTAAGAAGAGATTGGACAACCACTTGTCTGAAATGGTATAGGGTTTCCTGCCTGAGCAGGGGGTTGGACTAGAAGACCTCCAAGGTCCCTTCCAACTATTCTATTCTATTCTATTCTATTCTATTCTATTCTATTCTATTCTATTCTATTCTATTCTCCATAACCATGTGGAAGAAAACTCCTTGTGTCTTTCTGCTATAAGGATACTCGGAAATGACATGAACTGGAACTGGAACTGGAGAAGACTGCAGAATCCCAACTTGCTGGGCAAGTAACTCCAAGGCTGTAGGATCAAAGCTCACAAGAGTCCATTTTTGATTGTTCTTTAATCTTTGCCGAATTGTTTGCTAGATGCCCTTGAAGAAGATCACGGGAGCCAAGGTCTTCCCAATTTAAAATAATATCAGTTCTCAAATAGCATCCTAGAAAGGATTGTGTTTCTCTACCCTTTATCGTTCCCCTCTGCAGAAAATGGATTGTGTGTGCATCTGTGTGTGTGTGTGTGTGTGTGTTCTCAGGGGGAGGTGGAAACAAAGTGTGGCGCTTTTAGAAGCCTTTAAAACCTATATTTAATGGCCATCAGAGACGACTAGAGATATTTGTTTTGGAGAAATACGTTTTCAGTTAAATTAGAAGCCACCCCTCCTCCCTCCCTCCCTCCGACCAATTTCTGGGAAACAGGTCTCATTACAGTAGCCACTAAAGATAGGGGGGAGAGGAGTTGTGCAAAATTTCAAAATCCCAAATCAATAATTAATCATCTTTTTTTAAAAAACAAAAATCTTTGTATCCCACTACTTTTGTAAACGACCAAAGGCAGCCAATATACCTACAGTAGTGCTCCTTCCTTCTCCTATTTTCCCACCTATCAGGTGAGCTGAGCTGAGAGAGAGGGACCGCCACGTTTGTTTGTTTTTTTTACTTTTCAGTTTAGATGATAATCCTGGGATTTCATCCAGGAAGTACTCAGATAGACTGCACTTAGCTCAGGGGTTCTCAACCTTTTTAATGCCGCAACCCCCAACCGGTCGTAAGTCGAGGACTAAACCGGTCGTAAGTCGAGGACTACCCAACCGGTCGTAAGTCGAGGACTTTCCCTGCCCAGGAGCGCCGCACATGCGTGGTTCCGCCCCCTGCGCCGGCCGAGGCGTAGCTGGCAAGCGGCAGAGACGGAGCAGGCCGACCACCAGCTGGCCCAGCCCAAGGGAGGTAAGGCACCCGCCAGAAAAGGGGAAAAAAATGGCGGACAGCCTTGCTTGGCGACCCCCATGAAATGGTCGATCGACCCCAAATGGGGTCGCGACCCATAGGTTGAGAACCGCTGACTTAGCTTTTTGAGATCACCGTCCTAAGGTCGGCTACAGCTACCCTTAAACAAAATAAGCACATGTTTACGGCATTGAGGGAAAGGGGCACACCACAAAGTTTTCCCTCTAACTATCATGCCTTTCACTCTTTCCTTGCCACACTTGACTCGGTTTTTTTTTTTTTTGTAACTGTCCATATCTGCCCAAAATGGGACAACTCGCTGCGGCCAACTCACCACCACCAACTTGGCCACTGGGCCGCGTGAGTGGCTGGCCAGTGCATGCGTACATGTGCTAGCGCTTACCCCCTGCCCTTGTGCTGGTGCTAGCTGAACCGCAAGCCGTGAGTCTCTCGCCGGTGCTAGGCAAGCCATGCGCTGGCACTAGCCCCATTTGTGGAGCGTGCATGCTCACAGCCCCATTTGCGCACCTGCGCATGCAGCCACATTTGTGCGTGTGTGCATAAATGCCTAAACGCACCTGGCAACCCCTGTTGTATGCCATCTTCCCCCGTGGGCCCCAAGAGAATATAACTACGGGAACGCAGAGCTTAAAATGCACCATTTTCTCCCCTGCTTAAGATTTCCTTTTAAGTATTGGTGTTTTTTTTTGTTGTTGTTGCAGAATCTGGAGATGGATCTTAAGTTTTGCCTTCAGTTCCTGTTCTTCAGGAATTGAAATTGTGTTTGTGAGTAATAGTCCGATGCAAATATTAAATGGCCCTCCAGCTCCTGCATGACAGATGCTGTCAGGATATGAGTTGTGCAGCTGACTGGAGTCACCTTAAGTCTGACACCGGATAAATTAATATCGTGGAAAATATGTTGATCAGCAGCAACCACTCAAGATTCGAGCGACGACAACACGAGCTGCGATTCAGGTCCTCGGTTTAACTCAGGCCTGGGCTGAGAAGACGGTAAGGACAGAGTGAATGGATCCTGCTGAATTTAACCCGCGGGAAGAAAATCAGTGTGGCCATTTGGATATGAAAGTGGCCTTCAACTTAGTGACTGTCCGAAATGATGAAAGGCTGAAAAAAGTGAATGACAACCGGTCCCTGCGTTTGTGACTGTCTCAGCATCCCCACAACCACACGAACAAAATGGTATGTGGCCACTGGTATGTGCTTACGGCCATTGCAATGTCCTGCAGTCGTGTGATCAACTTTGTGATCTTCCCAGCCAGGTTCCAGCAGATAAAGTCAATAGGGGAAGCCAAATTCACTTAACAACTTTACAGGGCAAGCCGCTAGTTTATAAAGAGAGAGTTAGCCCACTCTCTTCTAGCACTGATGATGTTACCTAGCTGGGTAATGAAACATCTGCAAGAAAACAACCGAATTCAGAGAACCCCAAGGACCCCACAGTCCTCTTCCTCCTGTCTGCAAACCCTACTCCCTTCTGGCACTGATGATGTTACCTAGTTGGGTAATGAAATGTCTGCAAGGAAACAACCAAGCTGAGAAAGTACTAAGGACCCCACATTTCTCCTCCTCCTCCTCCTCCTCCTCCTCCTCCTCCTCCTCCTCCTATCCGCAAATCCTGCTCCCTTCTAGCACTGATGATGTTACCTAGCTGGGTAATGAAACATCTGCAAGAAAACAATGAAACATCAAAGATCCTACATTATAATCTATCTCAATCAATTATAATTTCAGGCTTCCTCTGATCTAGTCTATTTTGAAGGTCTGACAGCAACTTCATTGAATCCATTTCCACGCGGACATATGTGGAAATCACAGTAAACACAATTAGACATGTCTAAGTTTTTGTATATTGGATTCACTGGGCCCAGAATGCAATTCCATTAATCCATCTACAACCTGATTTTTATTGTTGTTGTTGTTGATTTGAAAATTGCATTATCAAATGAACTTTGGAAGGAAATTTGGATTTTTCCACTCAGACCAACTGTAGAGGGAAAATGTCTTGCAAATTTCTGGGACCAATGAAATCACGAGGTTATGTTTTTGATCAGCAGCATTATAGAAAGCTAGCAGACAACAACACAGTGCAGATATGTACTTTTTGGAATTCAGATCCAGTCCCAAATCCAGAGAAAATAAAACAGTCTGCTTTCTTAAATCAAGTTCAATGAATTAATAGTAGGAATAGAAGCAATTCAGAGTCTCCATCTTAGGATTTTTTTTTTTTTTAAAAAAGAGTCCAAGATGGTTGTTGATTTAAATGCAGCAGAGAAATACTTCGGAAATCTGCTGAAATTTAATAACTTTCTAGCATTATGCCTCCTCATTTCAACCTCTTTTGTGCAGATTCCTCCATGAATATATTTCACGTCATTTGAAACTTGGACTCACAAAGCAGTTGCCTTCTCTTTATTTCCAAAATTCTATCTACTGCCTGCACTTTGTCATTCCTGACAAAACCCCACCTTCATTCACCTGTCATTGATGCGTTTTATTTGCCCAAAACATTTCTGAGTTCATTTTTCTATCCAGGCAGTCAACACTGATCTTATCCTTCCTATCACTCTGCAGCTTATCTCAGCTCTCGACCATTTTGGGAATGCATGCTCATCTCTTTTGCAAGAAATGGATCCCCTTAATTCTTATTCTTAACATAGGCTTGCTTAACATCGCCCCGAGTAAGGATTAGTTTTTTTCATCACACCGAAGCTGAATCATGCAATCGATAAGACTTGTTAGCAGAGTGTCTTAAAAAAGCTAATGGATTTCACTGAGTTATTTCATTTCATTGAGGGCTTGCCAACTGAATGCAGAACATAGAATAATAGAGTTGGAAGGGACCTTGGAGGTCTTCTAGTCCAACCCCCTGCTCAAGCAGGAGACCTTATACTATTTCAGACACATGGTTGTCCTGCCTCTTTTTGGAAGCCTCCAGTGATGGAGCACCCACAACTTCTGTTGTTGACCAGTTAGGAATTTTCTCCTAGTTTTCTTCTCTCCTTGGTTAGTTTCCATCCATTGTTTCTCGTCTTGCCCTTTGGTGCTTTGGAAAATAGTTTTACACCCCCTCCTTGTCTTTGTAGGATCCCCACAAATATTGCAACACTGCTATCATGTCACCCCTAGTTCTTCTTTTCATTAGACTAGACGTACCCAATTCCAGCAACCGTTCTTCAATCCTCTGAATGGTTTTATCCTTCAATCCCCTGATCATCTTTGTTGCTCTTCTCGGCACTCTTTCCAGAGTCTTTTTTTTATATTGTGGTGACCAGAACTGAGTTTATTTATTTATTTGTTAAATTTATTTGCTGCCTAGCTCACCATGAGGCTACTTTTGGTACCTTACAATAATAGTTTAGAAAAGTATTCAAGGATGGAAATGGTCCTCACCCATTAGGTTAAACAGTAGTGGAGGTTTTTTTAGCTACGTCACAGATATTTATTCATTTATTAAATTTAGATACCACCTTTTGTTCGGACAGTATACACAATACTCCTTCTTCATAGTATCCCCACCACATCAACAACCACATGTAATAGGTCAGGCTGATAGAGCGTGACTGATACACAACCACCCAGTCAGCTTCTGTACCTAAGGGAGCATTTTTGTAGATGTCTACAGTCATTTACATTGCAGATTGTCATTCTGGACAAACAGAGTGCGGAGAAGAGCAACTAAGATGACTAAAGGCCTGGAGACTAAAACATATGAAGAACAGTTGCAGGAACTGGGTAAGGCTAGTCTAGAGAAAAAGAAGGACTAGGGGCAGTGGTGGGATTCAGCCAGTTCACACCACTTTGGCAGAACCAGTAGCTAATTTTTTGTTGCCCAGGCCCAGAATGGACTTCCGGGAAGTGGCATCCACACAGAGAACTGGTTCTTCACATATTTGAATCCCACCACTGACTAGGGGTAACAGTATTCTAGTATTTGAGGGGCTGCACAAAGAAGAGGGAGTCAATTTATATTCCAAAGCACCAGAGGGCAAGACAAGAAACAAGGGATGGAAACTAATCAAGGAGAGAAGCAACCTGGAGTTAAGGAGAAACTTCCTAACGGTGAGAACAGTTAACCAGTGGAACAGCTTGCCTCCAGACGTTGTGGGTGCTTCGTCACTGGAGGTTTTTAAGAAGAGACTGGACAGCCACTTGTCTCAAATGTATAGGCTCTCTTTCTTGAGCAGGGGATTGGACTAAGTTGCCAGGCTCAACCTACAAGCTCTAATTAAGCCTGACACCTGAATGACTTCCTAGTGTTACATTATTTATGGCACAAAGGCAGAATATTCCTGGGTGTGATCCACTGCTGGATGACCATGCCATTCTGATTCTCTGCATCTCTATCACAAGTGCATTGAGTCAACGCAATCAGATGTTTCCTTCCTCTTTGCCAAGACACTGAGACCCCGTCTTGTCATAATCCTGACTTGCTGATAGGCACCGTATTTGGTTCACTTAATCATGACCTAAATCTTTTTAGCATCTTAGCTCCAGCTGGAGAGTGAATTTGCATTTTCAAGAAGAAAGAGAGAAATAAAAAGGAAGATGTTGGATTTTATGGGGGGAAAAACACACACTAGAATACAAGAGTTATTGCCTGATCCACATGAGAGAAGATATCTCACTGCATTTTTCATTGGCATTCTCCCTTAATTCTGCATGAATATTATGGATAGTTTGCTGTGAAGGGGATTACGTCAAAGCTGTTCTGCCTCAAAATCTATCCTAGTGTTTTGTTCCACGAGTGATTCTTTTAAAAGTCTAGTTCAAGGGATTAGATAGATTTAAATGCCATTTTCTTAAGCTCAGTATGCCTGGAGGTGTGGAGGACAAGAAGGAAATATTATTTATGCCAACAGGCAACACAGTATAACTCAAAAGTTAGCAAGTGGAACTATGTGGAGGAAAAGAGGAACCGGGAAGCTGTAGCTATTTGATGCCTGCCATAGAGAGGACCTGGAGTGTACCTAGCTCATGAAATGAAACAAATTTAGCAGTGTAAAAAGGAGCACACAATGTCAACAGGTACTACTGTGGGATGAAAGAAATGTTAGCATTTGAAGTAAAAGCTGGTCCGGTTCTTATTCCAAGCCAGGAGAAAAACACAGAAGAAATGAATTGGAGACAGGCTGCAGTTGGAAAGGAGGTCTCCGTTTATTTGGTGGCCAGAAACAACAGTGACAACAGCTTGTTTCTGACTAATTGGGGTTGTGAGTAGATGGGCTTTTATTCAATTTTGGGGGCTTTCTGGTTGAGATACCTATTCCTGTGCAAGAATATGTCCTTTAATATTTTAATGGCTATTGCCAGATTCCTATGGGTCACGTAGGGGTCATGACTGGCTCTGCAGGCAAAAGGGGAGATGCAACTCCTAGGTGTTTTATTTGTCTGAGCTAATCTTGTCAATTTCGGCTCCTTGCCTATTGTGCTGCTTATCTGAAGCTGCTGGCTGCCCTTTGTAATAATAATAATAATGATAAAGTTGGAAGGGACCTTGGAGGTCATCTAGTCCAACCCCCTGCAGAGGCAGGAAAACCTATACCATTTTGGACAAATGGCTGTCCAGTTTCTTCTTAAAAACCTCCAGTGTTGGAGCATTCACCGCTTCTGGAGGCAGGTTGTTCCACTGGCTAATTGTTCTAACTGTCAGGAAGTTTCTCCTGAGTTCTAGGTTGCTTCTCTCCTTGATTAGTTTCCATCCGTTGCTTCTTGTCCTGACTTCAGGCGCTTTGGAGAATAGCCTGACTCCCTCTTCTTTATGGCAGCCCCTGAGATATTGGAAGACTGCTATCATGTCCCCCCTCATCCTTTTCTTCGTTAAACTAGACATACCCAATTCCAGCAACCGTTCCTTATATGTTTTATCCTCCAGTCCCCTGATCATCTTTGTTGCTCTTCTCTGTACACTTTCTAGAATCTCAACATCTTATGTTTATGAATAGGGCAGTCTGGCTTTATGAATGGATACAAAAATCTCAATTCCCAAAGATTAGCCTCTTCAGTCTTCTGCTTGATGCTGTTTTCCTATCTCTTTTAATATTCTGTAGAAGATTTTATTCTGGGGACGGGGGGGGGGGGGGCTTCCCACAGTAGCTTATCCATCTTCCTGTCTTCTTGAAGGTAGACATATATAGACGGGGAGACTCAACGTCAGCTTCTCTGCTACCTTTTCAAAAGCTGTCTGATCCCGTGTGGACAGTTATGTTTTAACTCGCGTGATTGCATTTTTTTTGCTTGCTAAAACCCCATGCGAGTTTTAGCAAGCATAAAATGCAAACTCGAGTGAAACATAAAACCTGGGCGCAATCAATGCCACGCTGATACTCGGAGAATTAGAGTCGGCATTCAAAACCTTCCAGATTTTCTGAAGTATGGACCCCTAACACGTTGATGCCAACTATGGCCAAGAATAAAGCCATCTGTATTTTTGAAAGGGATTTTAAAAACTCAGGGACAATTATTCCACTGCCTCTCTTTCTGCTGAAAGATTTCTCCTCTTCCCTTTCTGCCAAATTTGGAGAAGGATCTATATCAGTGGTGGCGAACCTATGGCGCAGGTGCCAGAGGCGGCACTCAGAGCCCTCTCTGTGGGCACGCGCGCCGTCGCCCCAGTCCTAGGCCTTCAGCTGGGTTTTATAAAACCTTTTCGCTTTAGGCCTCCGCCACCATGTGCAAAAAAAAAGGTTCAATCGGTCAATTTCAACTTCTCGCGGGAAAAAAAAAGCTCTTGCAAAGTTGGAATTGATTGATTGAACTTTTTAGTCCCACCCAGTCTGCTGTTACCACTGCAGCCCTGCCCACCCAATTGGCCACGCCCACCCAATGGGCCACACCCAGCCAATGGGCCACACCCACCCGGCACCCAACGATGTGTAAGTGGGTTTTGGGTTGCAGTTTGGGCACTCGGTCTCTAAAAGGTTCGCCATCACTGATCTATAGGCACTTCCAGATGTGTTCCTTGGTTAACAACTCATGATTTGTGAATCCTGGTTCCGCTATCATGGTTACCAAGGCCAGTGCTAATGTGTCATTGTTTTACCTTTTAATCACAGTTTCACTTTCCCCTCCACAGTTTTTAAAATAATGTTTTTAATGGCATCTTGAATAAATTGATTATATACAGCAGAATACAGCTTATCAATGGCTGTATTCATGGTTAAGAAACCAACTGAATTTATGTCTCGGTTAGATCTCGGTAGCTTTAAGCAGGGATTGATATCCTGTGTCAGCCCCACACCTGCAAAGTTAAAAAGAATTTGAAACTCTCTCACTATAGACAGCGGGTCTACAAATTACACGGCTAATGCGTATTTCCTCTTTAGAGCACTCTAAAAAGCGACACAAATATTAAATATTATCGTTGCCAGCTGCAAATCTTTGCGTTCATTTATCCAGCTTCCGCTTCTGTTTTTGATCATGAGTGCAGCCATCCATTTGAAAGCAGTAAAGCTCTCTTTTCTTTTTTTCACCTGGATAAATAAATTAACAAATGCATAAAATCAATCTACATTACCATCTTGCCAAATGTAGGCATATAAAATTCTTTCAAGGAATTGCTGAACTTGGCTGATGGATGATAGCTTTTGTCTCTTTATCCTGATGTGCTGCAATTATCTCCAATTTTGCCCTTCCCCTGCACAAATGAACATCTTATTTCCATTAAGATCTGCTGGAATATTCTGTACGTCGTCGTGCATCCCCCTTACAAGTTCTTCAAACTGGTTCTAACATTCTGGGGTATTTCAGTCTGACTGTTCCATCAGTGGCTCTTTAATTCTGATTCCCCCTGATGTTTTGCCTTTATTAAAAGAGCTTCTGCTTTTTGCATGTCTTCCGCGTTACTATTAGTTGAAATTCATTGCGTCTTTTGGTTGCCAGTAGGAAGAAGTTATTAATCATGTTCACCATCTGTGTATTCTCGCACCTTGGCTCATTTACTTAAGAAAATAAGTTTTTCTCCAAATCTCTGTTTAGAGCGCTGTTGTAACCCCAGTCACAGCTGAGGAGAAAATCTGCAATCTGTGAGTAATTTAAATTTAGTAAGACAGCATCCTGCCGTTAAACTCAAGGATGGCAGACATTGGAGATATTAAGAGATGTAGACACAGTAGAGCAGGGGAAAAAAAGCTTTTTTCTCATCTTCATTTTGCTTTGAGGGGAAAAAAAATCTAGAACCATTGTAATTTTCCCCCTAGTTCAGGGCCTGTCTTGGACTTGGAGAAATCTTGAATTCACCCAAGCTCACTACTTTATGATTAGATCTACTTTATGATCAAATGCTCCCCAAGGATGATGCCTTCTCGTTCCTTCCCCAGTGATTTTTCTGAGTTCAGTCAACAACTTCTCAGATCAAAGATGGATCTGTAGATCTCACTTTTCCTCCTAATGTCTGTCTTTTTTTTTTTTTTTTTAACCCGGGGTTTCCTTTCTTTTGGACAGAGTTGAAATGGGTGTATTCTTTCAAGCAATTGATATTCAGACATGGCGAGTTCGGATTCCTTCTGACCTTCTATTAATCCGTTGAATGAAAGGATGTTTACCAAGCTGTGAAAAGGGAGGTTTCTAAATTGTATTTTGATGGAACCATTGGGTTCCACCAAGGCTGGTAGGAGGTTCTCAAGAACCTCAGACGTGAAGGATGACTTTGGGGTCAACCACGACCTGGATGACTGGCCTTTCTTTCAATATGCATGTCCATGCAGATTTTCAGTCATCCAGGTCGTGGTTGACCCCAAAGTGCTTTTTCAAAAGGCAACTGGACTTTGTTTTTCCTTGAAGACATTTTGCTTCTCATCCAAGAAGCTTCTCTGGTTCATCTTCATTTCATTTCAGATCAGTTGAGAATCAAAGAAGCTTGAAGTAAAATATCTTCAAGGAAAAACAAAGTCCAGTTGTCTTTCGGATCTCAATATTCATCTCCAGAGGAATGTGGTTGGATGGGCTAGCTATGTGCTGCTGCTGCCAAAAAAGCCAACACAGTCCTAAGCTGCATTAACAGAGGGATAGAATCCAGATCACATGAGGTGCAGAGAAGAGCAACGAAGATGATCAGGGGACTGGAGGCTAAAGCATATAAAGAATGGGTGCTGGAACTGGGTATGTCTAGTTTCATGAAGAGGACTATGGGCGACATGATAGCAGTCTTCCAATATCTCAGGGGTTGCCCCAAAGAAGCAGGGGTCAACTTAATCTCCAAAGCACCCGAAGGCAGGACAAGAAGCAACAGATGGAAACTAATCAAGGAGAGAAGCAACCTAAAACTAAGGAGAAACTTCCTGACAGTTAGAACAATTAACCAGTGGAACAACCTGCCTCCAGAAGTCGTGAATGTTCCAACACTGGAAGTTTTTAAGAAGAGATTGGACAACCATTTGTCTGAAATGTTATAAGGTTTCCTTCCTAAGCAGGGGGTTTGACTAGAAGACCTCCAAGGTCCCTTCCAACTCTGTTATTCTATTCTATATAGCTCCAATAAGTTCTTTGTGATTGCACAGAGGCTCTTTATTGCTGAACTCAAATGAAAGCAAAATGCACCTTTACAAAGCCTTTCAGTAACTCATGAACCTCAGAAGTTTCATGATTTATGTGCAAGCCACTTTGTCTGCTCTCCACAAAAGGTTTAAAAGCTAGTTGTTTTCCCAACTGTCTACCAAGGGTTCTTGTGCAGGAATGTGGTGGTTAACCTGGTAGCTCATTTACCAAATTTCGGTGTGGTTCTTCTGACGCATTGCCTCCATCTCACAGCCAGGACAATACAAGGAGGAGAAGTCTTCCCCACCGTTGTATTGTCATCTCTTTCTAAGGAAGATGAATTACTTGCGGCTGTGACATAGGCCGTGAACAGAGCCTTGCAGCTACGTCCATAAAAGTTATCAGTCCAGAGAAAATATTTCATTAGAATCCTTTTCTAGAAAGTTCATCTCGTTGACTCGTTTGCTACATATGAAGAGCTTGGGGGGAAAAAAAGATATTGACAAGAACAGGACAAGGAGAGGTTGACTGATTTCCAGCTTAGCAAAGCTTATTTTTCTGCTCTTAATCATGAGAGATGAGCAGGTGAGTTGCTATTTATAGGCCTCGCATAATATGTCAAGCACCATCTGTATCTGAAATCACCTCTGGTTTCAGATGAGGAAGTAAACATCTAATCTGATCACGAAGGTTGCTGCATGATATTCAGGATACTGCTTACAAGCGCTACGTGCTTAGAGCTCGGAGCATTGTTAGAGCCCCCACACAGCCACTTCATGGGCTGTTTCTGTTGCTCCCCTCTGTGAGGAGGTTTTGAAGTACTTATAGCAGAACTACTAGTTTCTGTAACAGCTTTGTTCCTTAGGCCATCCGTCTTGTAAATTCGCAGGATTTTTTTTTCTTGCCCTGTTTTTTTCTCTGTGTCATATATGTGGGTATATGCATATTTTTTGTCATGTTTGTGTAGTGTATATTGGAAGTGGTTACCCCTTGACACACACACACACCCCGGGACACTGCAACCCGTCATAAAGATGAATCCGTTGCCAAGCGTCCGAATTTTGATCACGTGACCCCGAGGATGCTGCAACGGTCGGTAAGGGTGAAAAACGGTCCTAAGTCAACTTTTTTTCAGTCCCGTCGTAACTTTGAACGGTCGCTAAATGAACTGCTGTGAGTCGAGGCTTACCTGTGCTAGGCCAACAAGGGGAAATGTTGCCATGACAAGGAGGCACACTCACACCTACACAGAATCTTTTCCTGAAATTTGCACCCGTGGTTTTACACGTTCCGCCCAATTTCAACAGGATTTTCCTGCTAGTTCTTCACTACAAATGTCCTGTTTCATAAGAAGGGCCCAAAGGTTTCATTATTGCAGATATTCTCTGATCATTATTGTCTGAGGTTTGTTTGTTTGATTGTTTGTTTTTGCTCAGGATTAATTTCTACCTGTTCCCTGCTGTGTAAAACATTTCCACCATTAATTGGTTTATTTATTTTATCAAGATCACGCCAATTGTCTCCTCTCAATGACCTAGTGTCTTAATAATTACAAAATGATGTTATTTAAATCATTTGCGGCAGGATTTGGTGTTTTTTTTTTTCTCTGCCTGCTGCGAAGACAAAGGAAGCAGTGAAAAGCGGTTTAAAACTTCACTCTGATGGAGCTTTAATACATAATTTTCCAAGGAGCTCTGAATATTACAGCTTGCAGTTAAAAATGTAACTTTTTTTTTTTTTTTTACAAAAAGCGTGCATATATGAAGGTGAGTCCTTTCAGTGGCTAAATCCAGAGACACCCTATGTAGGCTGAGAATGTAAACTACGTGTTAAAAAGCAGAGTACATTAAAACATTTTAATCATTTCCTTCCCTTTTTTTGGTTATCTAGATTTTTTTACAGCACAGATGTGGTCATCCCTATATTTTAAATGGCAGGGAGAGTCAATTTGCACCCCGATGCCACACACACACAAAAAAAAGATTGGTTGCTATCATCTCATCTAGGAAGTTTTTTTTTACTCCATCTAAACCACAATCCTGAAATTCCTTCCAACTACTAACCAGGATCAAACCTCCTTAGCTCCAAAAAAAAAAACAAAAAAACAAAAAGCCAGAGAAGGTTATAGCTTTTGACAAAACAATGTTGGTTTTGCTGGCTTAGTTCAGTAATAAATAATGGAGCACATTGCTTTCAACAAAGAAAGCTCTCTGCATAACAATCAGTAAGCAAAAGGGCACAAATGTGCCCCATTAATAAATAAACCATATTAATAAATTAGAAGTGTGCTTGGTGTTAGAGTAGGTTTCCCTGCAGATTGCTGTAATTATGTTGACATCTCCAGCAATAACTTCCTGACAGCTGTCTGTCTATCTATGGTCCTCTGCTCACTCTAGGTTTTGCAGAGGTCTGCCGTCGGTGTGTTCTCATATCACCGCAAAAAACACAAGACAAATTTGTGTTCGACCTACCATTTATAATAGCTGCGAGAACAATCTTCTGCTTTTATTTTCACTGTGCATAGGGATAGGAGATTGGCCATTCCAAATTGGATTAATTTTAACAAAGCATAAAATACAAAAAAGATAAAAGAAAGATAAAGGTAAAATAGAGGAGTGTTGAAGGAAAAGTCTTCATCGTGGTTCAATCCAAGCCGGGAATAAACAACATGGGTGACTGCTTTAGAAAGAAGGTTGCGGTTTATTGAAGAGGACAGCCAGACAGAAAGATGGCTCTGGCAGAAAAAAGAGAGAGAGAGAGCACATGTAGGGAGTGGGTTTTTATACCCTCTGGAGCCTTTTGTTTGGAGTTGTTTCCTGTTCCTGTTTGAGGCTTTGTATTTCTTGTGTCATGTATTCTGACCTGAGCCTGGGTGTGCCCTTTGGCATCTGTGAGTTAATCCTATTATGTCCCGTCTTAGAGTTTGGGTGGGGTATGTAGATTAGGTGTCTTTGTCTTCTTAACCTTCCTGAATGGATTATTTACATCTGCATTTCTATAGAGCTGGTTTCTGCTTGGGGGAGGGAGACTTGGGGCTATTAAGAAAATTGGGCATGCTTTTCTGCCTCTTTAAGATCCTTTGAGAAAATATATTTTTCTGCCCTATTTCCTTCTCTGGGGGGGGCTGACTTCCCACAGGAAGAAAGGGGGAAGAGAAAAAAATGTAGGGTAGAAGGGAAAAAGGAAAAAAAAAACACCATTGATTTCCGATTCCCTTTGGTGCAGTAGAATAAGCTAATAGCATCCAACCTCAACTATTTACTTTTACATAATAATATAAACTGGCCATTTCTATAACAACCGACCTAACCAATCGGCAAAACCCAAAATCGAATTTATTTTCCAAAGCACCAGAAGCCAAGTCAAGAAACAATGGATGGAAACTAATCAAGGAGAGAAGCAACCTGGAACTAAGAAGAAAGTTCTTAACAGTGAGAACAATTAACCAGTTGAACAGCTTGCCTCCAGAAATTGTGGGTGTTCCATCACTGGAGGTGTTTAAGAAGAGACTGGACAGTCACTTGTCTGAAATGGTGTAGGGTCTCCTGCTTGAGTAAGGGGTTGGACTAGAAGACCTCCAAGGTCCCTTCCAGCTCTATTCTAATTGACCTCACACATCGGATTCTTGTGTATGGGAAGCCATAAATAAACGTTTGAAATAAAAGCATTATACAACGATGAATAAAAAAGCAGTATAAGGCAGAACCAAAACAGGAAAAGAAAATAATAGACAAAGGCATGTGAGTAGTAATGGCATCACCTCATGAGTTTGCCTGTCTCATCTCTGGTGGGAGAAGATTCCATAGTGGGGGCCACAGCAGAAAAGCCCCCACTGTCCAGGATCTACTAAAAGTCACTCCCTTGTCAATGGATCTTGCAACATACCCATTGGGTTGGATCTGATGGCAGGGGCAGATGGACTTGGGAGTAGGTGGCCCATGTAAGGCTTATAGGTCAATATCATCACCTTGAATCGGACTTGGGAACAAGAGTGAATAAGCTAGATCAAGGGTAGGCAACCTTGGCTCTTTCATGACTCGTGGACTTCAAGTCCCAGAATTCCCAAGCCAGCCATGCTGAGGGGAAAGGGAGAGGTTTCCAAGCTGAGCCATGCTGGCTCAGGAATTCTGGGAGTTGAAGTCCAGGAGTCATAAAAGAGCCCAGGTTGCCTACCCCTGAGTTAGATGGACTCATCTCAAGGAAATTTTCAAGTTTTTGCTGTGACCAGTACTCTGTTTATATTCCGTTTGCATAAAATAGTGAGACAAAGCAACCAAGGAAATCAGAAACTATTTCCCATCAGACATTACAAGGAAAATTGTTTTGTTTTGGGGGTTTTTTTTGTTTTTGTTTTTTGTTTTGCTTTTTCAAACAAAAGAAGCAATTTCAGGGTATAATGAAAACCATCTGATTGCTAATGAGGTGAATTTAAATGAAGACGGTTACAGTAATGTTCACAATTCCTATGCTGGTAGGAATCTCCATAAATTATTACGAAATTATCTCCTGGATTGGACCAGAGAGAGAGACAGGTGCTGGAATGACTCAATTAATGGTTTCCAGAACAATTAAACTAAAGACCTTTGATGGAGGGAATTATGGCCCCAAATCTCTAAAGCACTTGAAAATCAGATGTAGGAAAGAAAGCAGATCTTGTAGAAAAAAAACAGAGCAGAGAACCCAGGTTATAGAGACCCGTGTTTATTCATTGGGAGAAGCAAATGCTAAATAGAGTTCTTTTTTTCCCCTGCAAGAATCTTGATTGCACTCAATGAACACTCCCTAAAACACATCACATATCTGTAGGTAATCTTGATTAGCCCATTAGGTAAGCAGGCCAATCAGACTGCTGCGTATTGAAGATGTCAAAATTTGGCCAGACTTGTGGAGATGAAATCCTTTGAATCCGACGGTAAATCATTTTAAATAAAACTGATCCGTTATCAGGATATTTAATTTGGCATGGGATTAAGAGCTCATGATGCGAGTCAGTACAATCAAACAAGTTTGCCATGTTCCTTCAACATAAAGTCAGAGTCAAGAATGGAATGAAACGACTTTGTATCTCCCCCCCTAAAACAGTTCTAAAACCACTTATGAAAGGTTATTAAAGGTAAATGCCCCTCTTAATTTGATAATTTGATTTAGATGTCTGGCAGATCTATTAGGGGTAAGAAGATTATTTATAAATTATTCTTTAGGAAGAAACACTTAGATTAGGCTAGATAATCTAGAGCGGGCAACTAAATTTCACTTTTGATGTGTGCCATTGTGCCCACAGTAAAAAAAATGACAATAAAGGTTATCTTATCTTATAGGTTTTCACCATGTGTAGAATCAAAACCATGTGTTAAACTTCAGTTAAGCTAGTTTAATTGCTTATGCCTACATACCATTAATGGGATCCAGTTCGGTAGAACCAGTAGCTAAATTTTGTTGAGTTCGGAGAACCGGCTGAATGCACAACCCTTCCGGAAGTCCGTTCTAGCCCTGGGAGGCCTGGAAGAGGCCTCCTAGGCCTAGAACGGCCCACTGGAAGTGCGGGAATGCCACTTCCGGAAGTCCATTCTAGGCCTCAGAGGCCTGGAGGAGGCCTCCCAGGCCTAGAACGGCCCACCAGAACGGCCCGCCAGAAATGTGCATTCACGCAAAGAACCAGTTGTTCAGGGATTTGAATCCCACCACTGCTACACACACAACTAAATTGGCGCTAGGTAAGAGTCAATCAAATTCAAGAGAGGCTGGACTTGGATCGTTTGTGGCAATGTAATGACTCTAGGCTGATTACTCTCTTTACTCCAACTCCAGGCTCTGCCTCTCCTTCTACTACAGTTTTTTTCCCCATTTTGATCAGACATTGGGAGCCAGAGAGATGTATAGTCATGATCCCTTGACATCTCTGGAATGCAAAGGTCTGAATCAAAACCAATCCAAGTGGAAATTTGAGTAGGGCTGAAATTTCCACTTCCATTTAATTTTCAGAGGAATGGGACAAAAACCTACAGGCGAGTTCATTAATTTCTAATCAATAAATTCGAGGAGAAAAAAAGAGTAATAAAACCACTTTGACATGGTATGCAACAGTGGTGAGCCTTTGCATAAAAAGTTGGAAGATGGAATAATAAACCACCAACACCCACGGCATAAAAAGTTTTCAGTATCAATCTGATTTTAAAAGGTCATTTAACATCCACAGCCATTCCATCTATTTCATCGAAATACTTTCATAAACACAAATTAATAGGCCAAAGGACATATATTAATCAAAGATGAAAGCTCTGACAAGCCGATAAGTTCAAAATGTGGAGATGAATGGACAAGACATACTTCATTTGTTCATTGCTTTTTGTTGGACCAACTTCCATTAAGGGAGAAATGGGTCATAAGAAAGAAATGTACGAAAGCGTCTGGGCATCCTTATATAGATTTTTGGAGACAGTAGATTTAATGCTATCCAGGTATTGACTTGGCTCAAGCTGGATTGATTGTGTGTGTGATGGGCTGAAAAACATCAAGAAGTGCTGCTGCCTGTAAGTAAAACTTTTGAAGCATGAACTTTTCCAGTGGAAATGTGAAAAGAACCAAGGCCTATCTTAAGCCAACATTTAGTAATAATATCTTTATTACGGTCCAAGACCTGTCCAAAATGAATGAGAGTGACTTGTCCACAGCCACCCACTTGGCTTCATGCCTAAAATGGGACTATCACTCATGGTCACCTGGTTTTTATCCTGGTGCCTGTGATGACTCCTCCCAGATGCTTCCCCAGATACCTCTCCAGATGTTACTTTGGAGGAGGATGAACCAGTTCCAGGTACATCAGGAATGGAGTTGGTCAATGGCTCCGAGCAACTGGCTGAGAGGGATTTGGCTGAAGCACAGCTGCAGCAGGACAGACCTGAGGCTTCAGGTGGGGAAAGCATGCAGCTACAACCAGTCAGCAATGAGGAAGTGGAACTGCCTTCTGCACCTGATCCAAGAACACCTGGGGCAGAGAAAAGGCAGGAGCAGAGAAGGTCAGCCAGATTACTCATAAGGAGGCAGCCTCGCCCTTCTTGATGGGCTGCACCAAAAGCTGGCTATTTAGCAGGGCAGACAGATGGAGACAATGCTGGGAACAATGTGTTCATTTCCTAGCTGCATTTTTCCTGGTCATTGTGATTCCTGCCTTGCTTTGGATTGACACCGTGCCTTGACTTTGGATCATATCTTGTGAACTCTGGGCTTTTCTTGCCTCATGAACCCTCTTGTATTGTGGATTTAATTTTGCCTAGTGGGTTCAATTTGTTTGGGAAACTTTCAATTGCCTCGTGGACTCGTTGGCAATTGATCTATGGACTAGCGTTGGTCTGCTTTTGACCTCATCACTGACTGGCTGCAGCTGCGTGCTTTCCCCACCTGAAGCCTTGGGGCTGTCCTGCTGCAGCTGTGCTTCGGCCAAATCCCTCTCAGATGGCTGCTCGGAGCCATTGACCAACTCCATTCCTGATGTACCCGGATCTGGTTCATCCTCCTCCGAGCTGACATCTGGAGAGGTATCTGGGAAAGCATCCGGGGGAATCATCACAACTCCTCCTACAACCTTCAAACAGACAAATGAAATAGCAACCCAAAGACCTGGTTGCTAAGTTTCTAAGTTTTTGCCTAATGTCTTAGAACCAAATTTTGATGCTATCTTCAGTCCCCAGGATTTAGTGACATTCATTAGCATAGTGCTCCCAACCCAACAGTTGAAAAATATCAGTCGAAATATACAGCACTGATATTCAAGGCAGCTATTTTTTCCATCTTAAGAGAGATGCATCCAAATTTAAAGTGCTTTACAGGGGGAGAATTTGGGCCGACGCTTCCATTTACCAAGCTGATCGTGATGTGACTGTTGCTACAGGCTGGGTTAATGCAAAGACAAGCATTCTTTTTTTTCTCCCCCCTACAAAAAAGGTACCCCTATAAAGTTGAGCATTAATAAGCATCCTGATCTCAAATTTATTTCCCTTTTGCCCAACTGTACGATTTCCTCAATGCAACGGAGGGCAGAAGGGATTGGAAAATGTAGCCTTTTGAAAAGCCTGCAGCACAAAGATAAAACGGTGGGGAGGAGACTTGGAGGACCCCAATTTCACTAAAGGGAATTATTTCCAAGAAATGATGGGAAATGGATCCAAAACATCTGCAGATCACGGTGGCTGTGTTTTGCAGATTAGGCATACATCCCCAATGGTGCATTTTTTTTTACATGAAAGGCAACATTGCTACAGATACATATTTAACAGAGATCGGCGAATTCGGGATGTGTTAGGACACCAAAGCACCCCATATAATCATGACCTGTGGTGATCACACGTGGGGTTCCTGGAGGCTCATCACCCAGGGATGTCCCTGCCCAGCCCATTTCATTCAACATGAGTTCATCCCACCTCCTTTGATTCTCTTATCAATTTCAGTGAATGTTTTTCCAAACACGGGCAATTTTAAGATGTATGGATTTCAATTCCCAGAATCCTAGCTGGAGAATTCTGGGAGTTAAAAGTCCACCCATCTTAAAGTTGCCCCGTTTGAAAAAAAAACATTGGTTGAAATCTATGGAATGTTCCTCAGTTATAGAAGAAATTATGGTGGTTTTTAAGAAGAGATTGTCTGAAATGATATAGTTTCTCCTGTTTAAGTAGCGGGCTGGACTAGGGTCCCTTCCAACTCTGTTATTTGGATATCACCCTACCATTTCCTGGAAGGTCCGGCTGATCACTTCTGCAGAGAGGTGAAACACGGCAATTCCTCCCCAATGAATCCATAAAGTTAGCAAGGGACAATCAAGCTTTAGCAGAGCACTCTGGACATCAATCAGAAGTTTTCGAAGAGACACATTTAATGTATGCTGGAGCAAAATCCAAGAGTCAAAAATCACCATTTCCAATTCTGTTACTCGAGTTTCCTTTGCACAAAGAAGCAGAATTTTTTACTCACACATTTGAGTGAGTGCCATTTAAGTTACCTGGCAGAACTTTACGGATCTTCAACGATTTATTCTGTTATTATTAGGCAGGCATAGAAGCAAAGCAGAGTCTTGGGAAGTTTTCATGGGATTTGGGAACGAATATCAAGCAATTGTCTCTTTGGCTGTCATCCATATTGGCCCATATTACATTTTTTTTCCTATAAATGAAGGCGAATCTACACGTCCCAGGATAATGTTGCAGGATCCAATCTGGGTGGGTCACTGGGACCACAAGTTTTTGTCTTCTGAGCTTTTGGACTCTACTAAGATTGTTGGATGAGCAGGCGCAAAAACAGCCAGTGAGGTGATTGAAGCCTGGGAAACAGGCCCCTTATTAATCAACAGGGGTGCGGATTTACTCCCAGCTTATCAAGTACTTAGGAGGTGGGGGCTTAGCAGCACAAGGAAACAACAGTCAACGACTTAATAGCCAACCATCAACACCCCACTCAACAATTAAAAAGCCACACACAACAGCCACCATATAAATACCACACACGGCCCAAAGCACACAGAGAAGTTCCTTGGCTCAGGTTGGTCCCGATAACCAACTCAGGTTGTTAAACCTGTTTTAAGTTTCTCCCACCATACAGAACGTCTGTCCAGTTTCTGAAGAACCCTCCTCGGACGGACGGACGGACGGATGGAGAGACAAAGTCTTTGACCTCTTTACCCAATTTCTTTCCAACATTCCATTAGTTTGAAAAGAGCAATAAATTCCCTACGGCTAAAGGGTTACTCTAGGGAGGGGGGAAAGGGGGTATTTCTTCTTGTTTGCCCTTGAGGATTCCCCTCAATTTCCTTTTGCGGGCCTCCAAACAGGACTGAGTGTTTCCACTTGGCTGAGTAAGGCTTCCCCATCAATGCAGATTGACTCTGTTATCCTTATTTAGGTCATGGAACAGTGAGAAGAGGGCGGTGGAAGGAATCGGCTCTCAAGCGTGACAGCCTTTGTTTAACCGGCATGACCTGGGAGGCCGTAACCTAATTCAGACGGATGGCTGATGAAAAGGTAGAGAAAGACGGCCTCATTTCAAGCTGCCTTGGCAGGTGGACAATTGGGGGCAACCTCTAATCTGAACCAAGGATGGCAGCAGTCATTAGGGAGAAAGGACGGCTGGCCTTCTATTTTCTGGTCAAGGGAAAATTCTGCCTTGCAGAGCTGGGAAGTGGAAGGGTCCAGTTCAGGAACAGTTTTTAACTCTTTTCACTGTGCATTCCCGTAAAATCAGCCATTACTCGCATAGAGATTGGGAGGAGGGAGTGAGACCAGGCCCAGAGATGTGCCTCCAGCAATCGCTATACCAGTGATGGCGAATCTTTTAGAGACGGCACCCAAAAACTGCCCCCCACCCCGTCCCCGCTCCGCCCTGCCCGCTGGGCCACCCACCACCTCCACAGCCCACCGCAGATCACCCAAGTGGCCCAGCAGCGCCATGACGGCCACGCCCTCTGCCCATGCCCTGCAGCATCGTCTGCGCACAAAGGGGTGCAAGGGTAGGGTCTTGTCCCTGCTGCCCGGATACCCTGTCCTTGGCTGCGCTGCTTTGTGTGGGCCGTGCCCGGGGATGACTCTCCTCTGGGGGGGGCTGCTGGTGAGGAGGGGGCCATGGGAGGAGGCGGGGCTGGGGCGACGGTGCGTGTGCCCACAGAGAGGGCTCCGAGTGCCGCCTCTGGCACGCGTGCCATAGGTTCGCCACCACTGATCTAGTCTAATGAAGAGAAGGACTAAGGGAGACATGATAGCAGTGTTCCAGTATCTCAGAGGCTGCCCCAAAGAAGAGGGAGTCAAGCTATTCTCCAAAGGACCTAAAGGCAGGACAAGAAGCAATGGATGGAAACTAACCAAAGAGAGAAGCAACCTAGAACTAAGGAGAAACTTCCTGACAGTTAGAACAATTAACCAGTGGAACAACCTGCCTCCAGAAGCGGTGAATGCTCCAACACTGGAAGTTTTTAAGAAGAAACTGGACAGCCATTTGTCCGAAATGGTGTAGGGTCTCCTGCTCAAGCAGCGCGTTGGGCTATAATCCTCTGAGGTCCCTTCCCACTCTGTTATTCTATGTTCTAACAGCTTTTTTTTTTCAATCCTCTACCTTGTTTTTACTTTTTTTATGGTTAACCTAAATGCTGCATTTGAAAATATATACACCTGCTATTCCCATTGACCATATTCCCTAGAATCGTAATTGTCTAGTCTTCCTAAAATAAAATATTTATGATTTAGCTTCTTTAGCATTGTTTTTTTTAATGTTTTACTTTTGTTTTTATTTTTGATCTCCTTGGGTATTGAAAACGTCTTAGCCTGCCTTCTTTAATCAGTCTTATGCCACTGCCTTATTGTGTCAGACGCCTTTTACAAAATGTCAAAACAATTTCAGCTTTCATGCATTGGGTGCCAATATTTGAAAGCAGGAGGGGTGTGTGAAATGAGCATGTCTGCAGAAATGTACTTAAAAGCAGAAAAACAAACAATTTGGCTTTTTCAGACAATCCAGATACTCCAAAATTTAATCCAATTTAATCCAATTGAGTCCAAAATTTATGTAGAACGGTTGCTGGAATTGGGCATGTCTAATTTAACAAAGAGAAGGACGAGGGGGGACAGGATAGCAGTGTTCCAGTATCTCAGGGGCTGCCCCAAAGAAGAGGGAGTCAAGCTATTCTCCAAGGAGCCTGAAGGCAGGACAAGAAGCAACGGATGGAAACTAACCAAAGAGAGAAGCAACCTAGAACTAAGGAGAAACTTCCTGACAGTGAGGACAATTAACCAGTGGAACAACCTGCCTCCAGAAGCGGTGAATGCTCCAACACTGGAAGTTTTTAAGAAGAGACTGGACAGCCATTTGTCCGAAATGGTATAGGGTTTCCTGCCTGAGCATGGGGTTGGACTAGATGACCTCCAAGGTCCCTTCCAACTTTATTATTATTATTATTATTATTATTATTATTATTATTATTATTATTATTATTATTATTATTATTATTATTATTATTATTATTATGCGGGTTTTGCCCCATTTTACGACATTTCTTGCCACTGTTCTTAAGCGAATCAGTGCAGTTGTTAAGTTAGGAACACAGTTGTTAAGTGAAACTATCTCCCCCATTGACTTTGCTTGTCAGAACGTCGCAAACGGGGATCACGTGACCCCCCCTGGGACGCTGCAACCGTCATAAATACGAGGCAGTTGCCCAGCTGTCTGAATTTTGATCACGTGACCACGGGGGAAGCTGCAGCGATGGTAAGTATGGAAAACGGCCGTAAGTCACTTTTTTTCCAGTGCCGTGTGATAACTTTGAATGGTCACTAACTGACCCGTTGTAAGCCAAGGACTGCCTTATACGGTTTGTCTCAGTCAAAGCTGGGCAGCTGCAAATAAAAACGTATTGATAATTTTCACCCACCACTTTTTTATAATATGCAAAGCACATTAGGATTCCCATAGATTTGCAGCAGTGTTTTCCCCAGATGGGCAATTTTTAACTTACGGGGATTTCTGAGGAATTCTGGGAATTGGAGTCCACATCTCTTGAGGTTGTGCTCCTTGAAAAGCTCCGTTCTGTTTGTTGCCTTAAAGCCATCTTTTTTTGTGGGAAGTCAGCCCCTCAGAGAAGCAAATATTAAAAAGGGCAGAAAAAGATATTTCCTCAAAGCATCTTAAAGAGGCAGAACAGCATGCCCAGTTTTTTCTTTTTCTTTTTTTTTTTTATAAAAAGTTTTAAATAATTTTCCATACAATATCCCACTTCCCTCCCCCCCTCCCCCCCTTCACTTCCCAGAGCTGGTTACAGGGTTATAAAAACAGAATCATAAAATAAATAACATTACCCAGATATACTACAATCAAGTCCCATCCACACATACTTTAACTCTACAAAATAGATATATCTTAACACTTTACCAGCAAAATAATAATATAATTAATAATAATATAATATAATATAATAATAATAATATAATTAAACATTATTACTAAAAATAATATAAATTCATCCATAATAAACTATTAATAACTATTATTTTCAATCTCGTATTTTTTCTGAATATAATCAATCCATCTTCTCCAAACCAAAATATATTTTTCTTGAGATTGATCCTTCAAATAAGCGGAAATTTTTGCCATTTCTGCTAAATTAGACACCTTAATTCTCCCTTCTTCCATAGTAGGCAAAGAATTTTTCTTCCAATATTGCGCTACCAGTAATCTTGCAGCTGTTATAAGATTCAACATCAAATTCATTTCTTTAGCATCCAAATCTTCCATAATACCTAGCAAAAATAACTGCGGTGTAAACTTTATCTTTTTCTTAAAAATATTTTGAATATCCCACCAAATCTTAATCCAAAATGCTTTTATATCCCTACATGTCCACCAAATATGAAAATAAGTTGCATCTAAACTTCCACATCTCAAACAACAGTTTTTTCTTAATAGCCCCAAGTCTCCCTCCCACAAGCAGAAACCAGCTCTGTAGAAATGCAGATGTAAATAATCCATTCAGGAAGGTTGGAGGCCCCCAGCTAGAAGCTTAGGAAGACAAAGACACCTAAAATCTACACACCCCACCCAAACTCTAAGACAGGACATAATAGGATTAACCCACAGATGCCAAAGGGCACACCCAGACTCAGGTCAAATACAAATACAAAGCCTCAAACAGGAACAGGAAACAACCTCAAGAGCCCCAGAAAGTATAAAAACCCACCCCCTACATGTGGTCACTCTCTTTTCTTCCAGAGCCATCTTTCTGTCTGGCTCTCCTCTTCAATAAACTGCAACCTTCTTTCTAAAGCAGTCTCCATGTTGTTTATTCCCGGCTTGGACTGAACCACAATGAAGACTTTTTCCTTCAACATTTTCTAACTGCCTGCTTAGCTTTTGATGAAATGCGGGCAACCCTTGGCACGCCGGTTTATTTAGAACTCGTCTTTTTGTTTTTAAAACAGATTTAATTTCTCTCTGTTCCTATATACTGTTGATGTACAAAAAGACCAGTTGCAAATCCCAGAGAATCAAATTCTTTGCCATTCGTTAATTCACATCTGGCCCATTAACTATGTTATTCCCTTTTTCATTAAGCCAAACGGATTTGCACAATAAAATTGTGGAACAGATTTCATATCATTTGCTGAGCTGGCTGGAAACAACCATCCCACTTTTTAAAAGAAAAAGAAAAAAGAAAGAAAGAAAGAGAAAAGATAGCTATTTTCAGAGGATTTTTCAAATAATTAAATATAAATTTTAAATTAATTAAATAGGAAATCCACAGAGCGCTCAATAATACTTCCCCCATCAGCCATTAATGTCAGGATGAAAATAACACACTGGTGCCACAGATCTAATGAATTTTGGTTATTGCACACAGCTGAAATTCTATAGAACAGATCCAATATATTAAAACATTACTTGCTCTTTCCGTTCTTCTTAAATCACCATGTAGTTTTTGTTTTCTTTCTTTTTTTTTAGGAATGAAATTCAGTGGTGAAAAAAGTAAGGTTCTACATTTAGGCAAGAAAAACCAAATGTACAGGTATAGTATAGGGGGTACCTTGCTCAATAGTAGTAACTGTGAGAGGGACCTCGGAGTCCTAGTGGACAATCACTTAAATAGGAGCCAGCCGTGTGCTGCAGCTGCCAAAAAGGCCAACACAGTGCTGGCCTGCATTAACAGAGGGATAGAATCAAGGTCACGCGGAGTGTTAATACCACTTTACAAGGCCTTGGTAAGGCCACACTTGGAATACTGCATCCAGTTTTGGTCACCACGATGTAAAAAAGATGCTGAGACTCTAGAAAGAGTACAGAGAAGAGCAACAAAGATGATCAGGGGACTGGAGGCTAAAGTAGATAAGGAACGGTTGCTGGAATTGGGCATGTCTAGTTTAACGAAGAGAAGGACGAGGGGGGACATGATAGCAGTCTTCCAATATCTCAGGGGCTGCCCCAAAGAAGAGGGAGTCAAGCTATTCTCCAAAGACCTGAAGGCAGGACAAGAAGCAACAAATGGAAACTAGTCAAGGAGAGAAGCAACCTGGAACTAAGGAGAAACTTCCTGACAGTTAGAACAATTAACCAGTGGAACAACCTGCCTCCAGAAGTGGTGAATGCTCCAACACTGGAAGTTTTTAAGAAGAGACTGGACAGCCATTTGTCTGAAATGGTATAGGGTTTCCTGCCTGAGCAGGAACTAGACTCGATGACCTCCAAGGTCCCTTCCAACTTTATTATTATTATTATTATTATTATTATTATTATTATTATTATTATTATTATTATTATTATTATTATTATTATTATTATTATTATTATTATTATTATTATTATGTCTCTCTTTTGGAACAGTGGAAAGGAAACTTGGAACACTCTGGATGCATTTAATTTTGAGCAGAACAGTTAGGGAATCGGCGTGGGACTTCTCCAATTTAATTTTTTGCTCTAAAATGATCCGTACCACTGCATTGAACAAGAACAACAAAAAAAAAATGACTGTACAGATAGTCCCCGACTTAACGACCGCAAGCGAGCCCAAAATTTACGTTGCTAAATGAGACACATTGCTTAAGTGAGCTTTGCCCCATTTTACGACTTTCCTTGCCGCATTTGTGAACTGAATCACTGCAGTTGTGAAATTAGTAACCCGGTTGCGAAGTGAATCTGGTTTCCTCATTGAAGATCACAAAAGGGGGGATCGCTTGACCCCATGACACGGCAACCGTCATAAATGTGAGTCAAGCATCCGAATGTAGATCACGTGACCATGGGGATGCTGCAAAGATCATCAAGTGCGGGAAAATGGTCATAAGCCACTTTTGTCTCTGCCGTTGTAACTTCAAACGGTCACTAAATGAATTGTCATAAAGCAAGGACTACCTGTACTGGCAGTTAAGATGTTTCACAGTTTTGCTGGCTAGGAAACACAACGTCCTTCTCTGATGGTCTCAGAGACCATATAAATTCTAGTAGGACTGATATTGAAACATACTATAAATCAAGCACAAAGGATCGGCACTATATGTTAAGTTGCAGAACAGAAGATTTTTTTTTATTTCAAGCCTACCCAAGGATCTAATCAACTAACATTCAACATTAAAATGGTGCTAGGTAAGAAGTCAAAGGAGAATGAATTTGGATTTCTTATGGAAGTGGTGGTGAACCTATGGCACGCGTGCCAGAGGTGGCACTCGGAGCCTTCTCTGTGGGCACACACGCCGTCACCCCAGCCCTGCCTCCTCCCATGGCCCCCTCCTCACCAGCAGCCCCCCCCCAGAGGAGAGTCATTCCTGGGCGCAGCCCACGTGAAGCAGCGCAGCCAAGGACATGGTAGCCGGGAAGCAGGGACAAGACCCTGCCCTTGTGCTCCGTCGCACGCAGATGATGCTGCAGGGCATGGGCAGAGGGCGTGGCCCTCATGGCACTGCTGGGCCACTTGGGTGATCTGTGGTGGGCCATGGAGATGGTGGGTGGCCCAGCGGGCAGGGTGGAGCAGGGACGGGGGTGGGGGATGGGTTTTCGGCACTCGGTCTCTAAAAGGTTCGCCATCACTGTCTTATGGCAACGCAATGATTCCAAACTAATGACACATTTAACCCCCCCTCCAGCTTTGCTTGCTCTTCTCCTACATTATAAGCTATTGAGATTTTTATATACGGTGACAAAAATGCGCCAACGTCTCCTTTTCTTTCTCCTCTTTTGTGTCCTTCTTTCTTCCAGAACCCATTTGCTGCTAAATAAATATGTTCCAGGGGCCAACTAAAAATAAATAAATAAAGGCTCTCCCCCCCCCCCCAATTTTTTTTTTTTTTTAAATCCCGGTATCTTTTTCTTACAGATTTCACACAGTGCCTTGTCGGTTCGAGGGATCTTAAATGTGTGGAGAGCTCAGATCCAATCTCAATCCTTGTGGCTTTCAAGAAAAATGAAAGTTATTCCATCCTTTCTCATCCTCAAAATCTAATTATCCAAGAGTAGATCGCCTGAGCAGAGACAGGAATTCCTCCAATGCAAACCTAGAGGTCTCACAGCCACAAGGTTGTGAGATCGATCCTATGAGTAATTGTCTGCTGTGAACTCAGTGTAGGCATCAGGAAAGCCAGTTGCCCCAACTCCACCTCCATGTAAAGGATTACACGGTCATTAAAAGAAAAACGATTAGATGCCGAGTGCAAATTAGGAACAAGAATTCACTTATTTTCCACTGACTAATTAATGAGGTGTGTTTCTGCTGTATTAAAGAGATTATTTCTTTATGGATCACTTTTCCCCCATGGAACCCAGGTATTAAAAACTGTAGTCCCTTCTATTTTCTCTCTAAAGTTAATAGCATTATGATTTACCTAAGGGCTAAACTCTGCAGCTAGGAGGCTGCAACAGTGAAGATTAAATTAAATCTTCTACAAATTATTGCCCAAATTGTTCAGTAATCTTTGCTGGTGTTTTTTTTTTTTTTTTTTTTGCTAATAGCAGCTATTACTACATAAAAAGGAAGCAATTCATTTTCATTATTTTCTTGGCCATAAAATGTGATTAGTCGACATCGGCGACAACAAATCAACATTATTTGATGTAACGTAATGTTTTCTCGGCTTTTCACATTAAGTACTTTTCACTTTACAACACATTTTAACTACCGTTTGGATTTGTTTTATTATGAATGTGTACGCCCGCAAGAATATGGGGAGATAACTCTGCGGGATCTCATTTGGGTCAGTCCCCGTAAGATGTGTGAGCTTTATATGGTGCCTGTGGCTTTTTAGATGTTGATTGGGGTGTTGATGGCTGGCTATTAAGTTGTTGGCTGTTGTTTCCTGGTGCTGCCCGGCCTTCGCCTTCTAAGCATTTGTGAGGCTGGAAGTAAATCAGCACTCTCATTGACTGATGAGGGGCCCGTTTCCCAGGCTTCAATCACTTCCCTGGCTGTTTTTGTGCCTGCTCGTCCAACAATCTTAGTAGTTGCCAAATTGAATGTATTGCATTGGGTGAATATAGGCTACGATGGGGAATTGTGCACATGGAGCAGAATTTGGGGGGCACCAGTTGTTTAAGATTCAGCTGGAACTGCCATCCAGAAACAGGGTGAGGAAAGAAGGCGTTACACACCAGGCACTGCAACCGCAAAATGACACGGTGTTCAGTTAAAAGATTCTTGTACTCCACCTTAGAGAGCTATAATACAGTCTAAAACAGTGTTGGCGAACCTTTTAGAGACTGAGTGCCCAAACCGCAACCCAAAACGCACTTATTTATTGCAAAGTGCCAGGGCTGCATCAGCATTTTGGTGCCCTTAGGGGGGGAGGGAGGTGCCTCTGAGTGCCGCCTCTGGCACACAAAAACCAGGGGTGCAAAAATGGGCCACCGTGCTGCAAGGCGCAAAAACGGTCGCCACCGCACCACGGGGTGCAGATACAAGGTGCTGCACCATGCAAGGATAGGGCAGGGCTAGTGAGTATCACGCAGACACTAGCTCCACCCCATTTGCAGCGCATGTGTGCTCACAGCCCCGTGCACGCATGCACGCATGTAAAATGCTTCCCCCTCCCTTTTCTTCCAGTCCACCAATCGACAATGGTTGGTGACCTCTGCTCTACCACCTCTACTCGAGCTTGCTAGTCGGCCGCTTCGCCTCCTTTGTGCTGGGTGGGGGTCCTGCTCCAGGCAGCAGTGGCGGCCTGATGGACCTGCTGCTGGAGGCAGTGGCGCGTGTGCCAACAGAGAGGGCTCTGAGTGCCACCTCTGGAACGCGTGCCATAGGTTCGCCACCACTGGTCTAAGACGATTCAGAAATGGGAGCAGGAAAAAACATGCATCTCAGGATAGGTTAAGGATTTGGTTTCAACCCTGTACCTTTCTGCAAATAATTCGAAAGTCCTGTTTCTTATATCTGATGGATCCTCTAACCATCTAACTTAATGTAGGTGGTGAGCAAGATAATGTTTATAGTTGTACTGCCCTGGACATTTCCCCCAAACAATCCTACTTGTTAATTACTTCTGGAAAACCTCTTGATTCGTCCAAGCTTTTCTATTTCTCTGCTCTTTTGATTTCACCCAACACTTTAAAAAGATGGACTACAGGTAGTTCCTCAATGTACGACCGCAACTGAGCCCCAAATTTATGTTAAGTGAGAAATTTGTTAAGTGAGTTTGCTCCATTTTACAACTTGTCTCGCCACATTTGTGAAGGGAATCGCCACAGTTCTTAAATTAGCAACATGGTTGTTAAGTGACTCTGGCTTCCCCAAGACATGAAAAATGTAAAAGGGTTGGGATGGCCTGTAGGAGGAAAAAAAATACTTAAGTGTAATTAACTCTGAGAAAATCTCAACCAGTAAGAATGTTTTGAACACTGCGAGGAAAACAAATTTAAATAAGAATTTTGTAAACAGGATCTATGACAAGGCAATCCAGAGGATCAGTTAGAAAAGAAGCTTTATATTGATGTGGTTATTATTTGCAGAAATATTAGAAAAATGTCTATATTTAATTGTTATTTATCAAAATGATAATAATTGTATTAATTCAAGGTTGGCAAAAGAGAATATTATTGGGAGAAGAGAAAGTCAAGCAAAGCTACTAGGTGGATTATAGAATTATAGAAACTAATTGTTATTGATTGTTTTCTTAAATATAAACCCAGACAACACGCTGTTTACCAAATATTGTGATTATGTTAAAAAAATCAATAATATATATATATATATATACAAATAATGTCTTGGGTGTTTTTTGATGCACCCTGTCAGCCCAAATACGGGAGGAAGAAATCTCAGAAGGGTATGGCTGGCTGATTTTTATTTATTTATTTATTTATTAATTGTATTTATATCCCGCCCTTCTCCTTTCGGACTCAGGGCGGCTGACAAATGATAAAAAGCTAACAAATTACACCTAGTTAAAATTTGATTAAAATGAAATATTTGAAAATGTCAAATGAGAGCTAATTAGCTCGAAATATCTATCCCAGTCCCCCTTTAACTCTTTGTTAGCAATCCCAAAAAATTTAGCATATACAAATTATATATATATAAATATATATATTACAAATTCTCCCATAAACTCTGCGGAAGAAAAGCAGGCTGTATATTTCACAAGAGCTGGCACGGCGCTGCCTAAAGATATTTGATTTCTTAAAAAAAAAAAAAAAACAGCCGCCAAAGCAAAAGGAAAAATCCCCACAAAACCTCTTGACACTATAAAAAAAAGTGGTGCTTAATGGCCAGAACGTAAACAAAGATTCCAGGACCCAAAGTTTTCTACTAGCCGTGGATTGCTAACCAGATGGCAAACAGCACTGTGAGTTTTATCAGCAACCTGCCAGTCAATGACGGGAATCCAATAAAATGTACTTGGGGATGTTTGGAGTGCAATGGGGAAGAAAAGGCAACTTGCCAGGGAAAAGCGCCAAGCCGAGAAAAAGTGCTAAGAAAAGAAAGCCAAAAATCAGCGGTAGCAGTAAAGCAGCAAAGCAGCAGACCCCGCTTCTAAACTTCCTGGCATTTGTTTTTTCTTTAAAGATATATTTTGAATTATTTTTTTTTAGACTAGTGGGTCATGCAGTGTGGTGGCTAGCGGCTTGTGAAAAATGGAAGACGCTTCTATTTGCGCAAGGAAGATTCCTGGTGTCCCACTCTAGACGTGGACACCTCTGCCGTGTTTCAGGCTAGCCCAGAAGGTTCCATCTGCAGGAGGTAAAAGGAAGAGAGGAATTGTGGGAGAATGTTTGGAGAAGGACCGAGGTAGCCAAGATGCATTATACCACTGTCCCTCAACCTTAGCAACTTTATAAGATATGTGGACCTCCACGCCCAGAATTCCCCAGCTCAGCCATGTTTAAAGTTGCTAAGGTTGAGAAACAATGTCTACGGAGATTCTCAGTCATCCAGGTCATCCCAAAGATGCTTTTTTCAGGAGGCAACTGGACTTTCTTGTTTTTCTTTGAAGACGTTTCGCTTCTCATCCCAGAAGCTTCTTCAGCTCTGACTGGAGGGTGGGGAATGGAAGGATTTATACTCCTTGCAGACGGCTGGTCATTTGTATTCATGCTGCAGGCTACAACACAGTCCTTTCTACAGTTCCAAGAAGGCTCCACACCCATTTGCACCACTCAGGTGACCCAGAGAACCCAGGTCAATCTCCCGGTGGCCTCAACGAATCTCTAAAAGGAGGCAAATGACCAGCTTTCTGCAAGGAGTATAAATCCTCCCGTTCCCCACCATCCAGGCAGAGCTGAAGAAGCTTCTTGGATGAGAAGCGAAACGTCTTCAAAGGAAAAACAAGAAAGTCCAGTTGCCTCCTGAAAAAAAGCACCTTTGGGACAACCCTGACCTGGATGACGGAGAATCTCCATAGACATTTGATGCAGTGATACTCTTAATTTGCTCTTTGCCTACAATTTATAAAAAAAGAAACTAACCCAGTAAAAAGGGAAGCAGTCCAGTTGTCTCACGAAAAAGCATCTTTGGATTGAGAAACAATGCATTATATGTGCTCCAAGTATGAATGTGAGAACTCTGGAAAACTACCATCTTAATTTCCCAAAACATTACATCCATGCACCATGGGAAATTAAAATTAAAATTAAAATGTTAGCTACCTGATCAGCCACCACCAGCTCAACAGATCAGCATGCAGACTAAAGAGGAAGGAAGGAAGGAAGGAAGGAAGGAAGGAAGGAAGGAAGGAAGGAAGGAAGGAAGGAAGACAGCAGGGACATGATAAAGAGAAAAAGTAAGGGTCACCCAGGGAATTTGTTATTCAATCCTCAGTCATGAGACTTTCCTGCGATCTAAAAAGTATGCGTTGGCGAACATCAATTCAAGACATAATCCATATCTCAAGTGTTGTGCTCAGATCAGGGACCCATGTATTCACATTTGGGTCTTCAGCACAGTTCTCAGAGATAAACCCTAGGCCAGTGGTGGCGAACCTATGGCACGGGTGCCAGAGGCGGCACTCAGAGCCCTCTCTGTGGGCATTTGTGCCATCGCCCCAGTCCTAGGCCTTCAGCTGGGTTTTATAAAACCTTTTCGCTTTAGGCCTCCACCGCCATGTGCAAAAAAAAAAAAAAGGTTCAATCAATCAGTCAATTTCAAGTTCTCGCGGGAAAAAAAAAGATCTTGCAAAGTTGGAATTGATTGATTGAACTTTTTAGTCCCACCCAGTCTGCCGTTACCACCGCAGCCATGCCCACCCAATGGGCCACACCCCCCCACTTGGCCACACCCAGCCAATGGGCCACACCCAGCCAATGGGCCACACCCACCCGGCACCCAACGATGCATAAGTGGGTTTTGGGTTGCAGTTTGGGCACTCGGTCTCTAAAAGGTTCGCCATCACTGTCCTAGGCTATTGTGAGGAAACATCAAGAAAAAAAGCAGTGTAAACCCATTATTTTTGCCCTTCCTAGGGTTCTTCCTACAAGACGTAGCGGTTAAAAAAGTTAATATTATTCTACTCTACTCTACTCTACTCTACTCTACTCTACTCTACTCTACTCTACTCTACTCTACTCTACTCTACTCTATTCTATTGTCTGTCTGTCTGTCTGTCTGTCTGTCTGTCTGTCTGTCTGTCTGTCTGTCTGTCTGTCTGTCTGTCTGTCTGTCTATCTATCTATCTATCTATCTATCTATCTATCTATCTATCTATCTATCTATCTATCTATATCTCAAGAGCTCTGGTGATGCAGTGGTTAGAATACAGTATTGCAGCCTGACTCTGCCCACCACCAGCAGTTCGATCCTGCCCCGCTCCAGGTTGACTCAGCCTTCCATCCTTCCGGGGTCGGTAAATCTGCCCCAGATTGTTGTGGGGGCAACAGGCTGACTCTGTAAACTGCTTAGGGAAGGCTGCAGAGCACTGTGAAGCGGTATATAAATCTCAGTGCTATTGCCATCTGGCATCTGAAGTCTTAAAAAAAAAGTCCCTTGCCATTATTTTTCACAAAGATCAAAATCCTCTTATTGTCATGAAGTACCAGCTCCATTGAGCCAGCATATCTGTTTTTATTGCCAATATATACAAAGTTCTGCTCGCTGAGGACAAGCCAGCTGAATCACAAAAGCTATAAAAAAAAAATCTCTTTTTTTAAAACCTCTAGAAGCAGCTCCAATGATCATTGTCAAGAGCTACAAAGCCGTTCTCCGGTTTCATGGCGCAGTGCTCAGATAACTTGATTTTGCCTTCGCTGCGAACCGAGGTGGGGAAGCAGCCAAAGAGAAATGCTTCTTGGGAAAAGCAAAACAAGATCAGGCTGGGAAAAGAAAAAGAACATGAAGAAAGAACTATAAGCAAAAGGACAAGAGAACGTTTATGGACGAGTAAAATTGGATTGCATGAACATGCAAATAAAAGAAAGAGAAGTTCAAACTTGGTCAGGTCTGGGAATGTGACCTGACATCTTTAGGATGGCTCCAGATATTTTCCATCAACGTCATTTGAAAGCATCACTGAGGACTTTAATTCGACACAAAAATGGGACATCCAATGTCAGGGGCGAAAGGTGCACCCATGAAGTCTAATTAAACTGATTTATTGGCAGTCGTGTCTAGGCAACTAAGGGTTACCACCTACTTGGAGTTGGATAAGAGTTACCTAGTTGGGTCATGAAACATCTGTGAGAAAACCACCAATCTCCGAGAGCACTAAGGACCCCACAATCCTCCTCCTTCTCCTTCTCCTTCTCCTTCTCCTTCTCCTTCTCCTTCTCCTTCTCCTTCTCCTCCTCCTCCTCCTCCTCCTCCGCCTCCTCCCTGCAAAGTCCCCTCCCTTCTAGCTCTGATGATGTTACCTAGTTGGGCAATGAAACATCTGTGAGAAAGCCACCAATCTCAGAGAGCACCAAGGACCCCACAGTCCTCCTCCTCCTCCTCCTCCTCCTCCATAGATGGAAGCGGCGGATTAATTTTTATGGGGGACAGAAATACATTGAAATGGATTAATGTAAAGCTATAACTCGGATAAAACTGAAAACTATAAAAATCGTATTGGTTTTACACAATAGCAACTATTTCAGTGTCTCTCCCGCTTTAAGAAAAGCATTCTTTTTTTTCCTTCTACCTAGCAAAGCTTGGAAGATTTATTCTTATTTTTGCCTCAGTTCCTCAAGTGAGCTGAGTGATAGGCAGTGATTTGCGGGGAAGTGGGTGGTGTCGGAATCTGCACCGCAAATTTGAGATAGGAGAAAATATTCCCTTCAACTTAACACCAGGTTACTGCAAAGCATTGTCATTCTGCGTTGTAAATTGTATGTTGCCGCTCCTGGCTGCTAGGTTTGGAGAAGCTTTGATTGTAGGTTCCTAAAAAAGAAACCATCATAAAGTAGTATTCTACAGCCTGACATATTCCACGGCTTGAATTCCAAGCCGAGAATCAATAGTGCCAATTTACTAATAATGCTATATTTATTAATAACATTGCTTATTCCATTTTAAAACTGCCCTCTACTTCTCTCATTTGCGTCATCGTGAACCATTTTAAGACTACTTTTAGAATACCGATGTTCATCAATGATCTGGCAAAGTCCGTTATTTTGTCCGTTTTTCCATTTTTCAAGTTTTCACGCTTATTCATATCCAAACCTTACATTTTGGGATCATTTTAGTTTGAAGATTAGAGATTAGAGAGAAATCACCACGATATAAAAAAGATGTTTTGGAAAGAGTGCAGAGAAGAGCAACCAAGAGGATCAGGGGACCGGAGGCGAAAACATACAAGGAACGGTTGCTGGAATTGGGTAGGTCTCTTTGCCTCTTTTATGACTTGTGGACTTCAACTCCCAGAATTCCTGAGCCAGCATGGCTCAGCTTGGAAACTCTCCCTTTCCCCTCAGCATGGCTGGCTCAGGAATTTTGGGAGTTGAAGTCCACCAGTCATAAAAGAGCCAAGGTTGCCTACCCGTGGTCTAGTCTAATGAAGAGAAGGACGAGGGGGGACATGATAGCAGCCTTCCAATATCTCAGGGGTTGCCGTAAAGAAGAGGGGGGTCAAGGACTGAGGCTTCAACCATATGATCATGGCCGCCATTTTGACTTTTTTGACGTTTTCTTCCTGTGGATGTCCCTGCGTTCCTAGTTGGCATACAATCAGGGATCTGTTATATAATCCTAGAAATATTTCTTAATGAGAAGAAGACCAAACCGTGTTTCTTTCTGAAGGAGCCCCCCCCCCCAAATTTTCCCACTGGGGGAAGAGAAACATAATTTTATAAATTATTTTGGGGAACTCTGCTCCCTCCTTCGCCATCAGCCCCACAGATTCCTCCATTAGAAGGATGAAAAAGCCTTCCCTGTTGATTAGAGGATTCATCTCCTGCCTGCTGTTTTGAAGCTTTTGCTCTAGCCCTTTAATGCTCTAATGTTCTGAAATATTAATAGTAATTCTTTGAATACAGGCAGGAAATGAGGTATTCCTGACATGATGTACGTTAAAGACGATCCTCAGAATTTACGGGAAAAAATAATAATCCATAAATAAATTATTTAAATGGGGTCCGCTCGATGAATAATTCAGAAAGCGTACAGCCTACTTGGGCGATGCTGTGACGGTTATTTTAAAGTAAGATGAAAATTAAAATGGCTAGCTGCTGGTTGCAGATTTCAGCGGGTGCATTGAAATCCAAATTGGTAACCGCTCACCATTTCTGTTTCTCTCTCTCTTTTTTTTATTAAAAAAACCCATTAATCTTCTCATATCCTAGAAGACGCTTCTAGTCATAAAGTAACGACTGAAGAAATTCTGGATTCAGAAGTAATGATTGGCGGAACAGATCCAAAGGTCTGCAAGAAGCAGGAAATTCCGCCAGAACGCGATCCCTCGCGCTGCATTAATGTAGATCACGTCGCAAAAGGACGGTCATAAAAGAGAAGCGTGTAATCCATTTGCCAAATAAGTAAACGTAAAGATCTATACAACAAGCTGTCTGAAGACATTCACTCTTTACACTCTTAATCCCGAGTAAATTGCTAAGTAAATGTATTCTTTGCTTTGCTTCGAAGAATCTTCTAATGTGTGTTTTTTTCTCACATCATTAATTGTGCTGTCAAACAGTCAAGAAGTCTGTTACACTCTCCAAATAAAAAATAAAAAAATATTTTCTTCCTCTTTTTTTTTTTACAACGCTGTCTCCTCTATTGCTTTATTTGCTCTCTAGTTTTATCAGCTTTATTATGAGAATAATTTATTCTTCTTTTTTTTTTCCCAGGCCATCAATTAATACGGCTTGCTGCTATACTGTTCTTCAATTCAAGAGCGTAATTTATTTTCCAGACCCCTGAACTGGGCTGAACAAAACGAAAAACAATTTGCTAAACTGCTTCGGTCAGCGTTTTCCTGACTAGCAATGGAACCTAGCCTGCAATGGATTGTGGCTATTAACCTTGTTAATAGAGCCTGAATGCAGAGCAGAGATGCTCTCTGTTGCTACCAATACTGTATATTCTGCATTGTTAAAAATGGGAAAAGGAAAGCATGTAGAGCAGACATGTCAAACTCGCGACGTCATGTGACGTCACGCAATGTATCGGAGCTTGTTCTCCATTGCCGGCAATGGGGTGGGCATGGTTTCCTGATGATGCATCCGGCCCATGGGCTGGCAGTTTGACACCCCTGATATAGACCAGGGCTTTTCAACCAGTGGTACGGGTACCACCTGTGGTACATTGGCACCTGGCAGGTGGTACGTGACCATCCTAGAAAAGTGGTAGTGGGGGAGGGGAATGAGCTGAACCGGTGGCAGCACCGCACAAGAGTGAGCGAGAGATGGCTGGAGCTGCAGGGCTATCAGGGTTCAGTGGAAGCGCCAGAATCAGCGCCAGGCTGCAGTTGGAGCTCAGCGCTGATCCTGGCGCTTCTGTTGAGCCTTGAAGAAGCACCGATCAGCTGGAATGTTGCAGCCTCTCCAGGGTCTTGTGATTTACATTCAGATGCTTGGCCACTGATTCATATTTATGACGGTCACAGTGTCCCAGGGTCATGTGAAGTGACCAAAACCTGCTGCAACCACCCAGCAGACGGGGGGAATAAAAACCAAACACCCCCCCACCCCACCCCCACTGCCAATCCTCAACAGAAATGCTCAGAACAATGAAAACCTCGGACAGGAGGAAGAGCGCCGCCGGGCGGGCAGGCAGGTGTCTTGCTCGGCTGTGGCTTGGGGGGCACTTTTTTCAGTGCCATTGTAACTTCGAACAGTCACTAAGCGAACTGTTGTAAGTCGAGGACTATCTGTACTTTATCACTTTTTTCCTTTTTTTGGTCATCAAGTTTTTGACACCTTGCTAGGCGACTGGTGGTACTCGGATGTCGCCATATCCTAAAAGTGGTACAATGGGTGAAAAGGTTGAAAAGCCCTGATATAGACCATTGATT
>NW_015389930.1:45000-46084 GCF_001527695.2 Protobothrops mucrosquamatus
ACTTCTTAAACGCTGCGTATTGTCTGAAATCAATAATGTCCCCTGTGCCTTAATGCCACCGGTGTTTTTATATTCCATTTTTAAATAGCTCCAAAAATACCCTCCAATTTGCTGGCAAACCTAAGGGAGATAATACAGACTTGCCACATCGATAGTGCACAGAGAGCTGTGCGGCGATAATGGCGTATAGATCCCCCTGAATTACAGGTGCATTTTGTCCTATTATGCTTTGTTTAATTTTTTTTTATAATCATGCTATTACTCATCCCAGCATCCTTATTTCTCAAAAAAAAATCATTGTGTGTAAAGTCTGATCAGAGCTCCCTTCTGGCAGAAGCTAAAATAAAAAAAGATTTTGATCCAGAAGACCTTATTCAAACGCCATTCAACCCAGGCAAGTGTCCCTCTATGTGCAAACACGTGATCATGGGGATGCTGCCATGGTTTTATGTCTGAAAAAGGGCCCTCGGTCACTAAATGAACTGTTGGAAGTTGTGGACCACAAGAGAGTTAATTGAAGTCATCTTCATTTGTCTCTCATGTGCCACAAGTCGGACAAGCCGGGCTTCAGGAGGTGAACTAGGCTGGAAAACAGATTTAAGAGTCACCATTAGCTTAATGTCTATGGAGGTTCCCCGTCATCCAGGTCAGGGTGGTCCCAAAGGTGCTTTTTCAGGAGGCAACTGGACTTTCTTGTGTTTCTTTGAAGAGGTTTCACTTTTCATCCAAGAAGCTTCTTCGGCTCTGACTGGAGGGTGGGGAAATGAAAGGATTTATATTCCTTGCAGACAGCTGGTCATTTGCATTCGTTGAGGCCACTTGGAGGTCTACCTGTGTCCTCAGGGTCACCTGAGTGGTGCAAATGGGTGTGGGGCCTTCGTGGAACTGCTGAAAGGACTCTGTGGTAGACTGGAGATTGATGATGTCATATCCCTCCCCAACCTTTGAGGGAGGGCCATTCAATTTTGATATAGAGAGGACCGCTGGTTTGAAAGAGGACTCAAAGAGGCCATCTATGTCAAAATTCTATTCTATTCTATTCTATTCTATTCTATTCTATTCTATTCTATTCTATTCTATTCTA
>NW_015389930.1:46618-54326 GCF_001527695.2 Protobothrops mucrosquamatus
CTGCTGAAAGGACTCTGTGGTAGACTGGAGATTGATGATGTCATATCCCTCCCCAACCTTTGAGGGAGGGCCATTCAATTTTGATATAGAGAGGACCGCTGGTTTGAAAGAGGACTCAAAGAGGCCATCTATGTCAAAATTCTATTCTATTCTATTCTATTCTATTCTATTCTATTCTATTCTATTCTATTCTATTCTACTCTACTCTACTCTACTCTACTCTACTCTACTCTACTCTACTCTACTCTACTCTACTCTATATTCTATTCTATTCTATTCTATTCTATTCTCTATATTCTATTCTATTCTTCATTCTATTCTACTCTGTTCTATTCTATTCTGTTCTATTCTGTTCTATTCTATTCTATTCTATTCTATATTCTATATTCTACATTCTACATTCTACATTCTACATTCTATTCCATTCCATTCCATTCCATTCCACTCCACTCCACTCCACTCCATTCCACTCTACTCTACTCTATATTCTATTCTATTCTATTCTATTCTATTCTATTCTGTTCTGTTCTGTTCTGTTCTGTTCTGTTCTGTTCTATTCTATTCTATTCTATTCTATTCTATTCTATTCTATTCTCTATATTCCTATTCTATTCTTCATTCTATTCTACTCTATTCTACTCTGTTCTATTCTGTTCTGTTCTGTTCTATTCTATTCTGTATTCTGTATTCTATATTCTATATTCTATATTCTATATTCTATATTCTATATTCTATATTCTATATTCTATATTCTATATTCTATATTCTATATTCTATATTCTAAATTCTATTCTATTCTATTCTATTCTATTCTATTCTATTCTATTCTATTCTATTCTATTCTTTATTCATCAGCATCATTAAAAACAAAGAAGTGCTCTTCATCCTTTTGCTTCTAGGAATATGGTGGCCACACACACACATTTGGGAACTGTTATTGGAATTGTCGGTTCCCCCCCCCCCCGAAGCTCTGTCAATGAGGCGAGCAGTTCCATAAACCGAAAGGAGAAAAGAGCCGTGGACATTTGGAATTCCTCTCCTACATCAACAGTCAGGGGACATTATCTCCCAGGAACAGCTGGTGACAGATATATATATATATATATATATATATATATATATATATATATTTGCTTCTAGAAAAGTTCTTCTGCCTTCTTTCATCTGTTTCAGTTCATTTACCTCCAAGATAAAAGGCTGCTTTGGTCCGTCTGTTTACGGCATCTTCTCCAGATCATAATTTTAATCCTTTTTCCTGGACACAAACACCACGCTTTCCCTCCCCCATCCTTTTTTTAAAATCACCAGACAATGAAGCATGCCATAATATACTCCAAGCACCTTTATGTCTCTCTGTTATAGGTAGTCCTCCTCTTTTAAAAAAAAAAGTTTTAATTTAACAACTGCAGTGATTCGCTTAACCAATGTGGCAAGAGACATTGTAAAATGGGGCAAAGCTCAGTTAAAACAAATTTCTCACTTAACAACATACATTTTGGGCTCAACTGTGGCCATAAGCTGAGGACTATCTGCAATCCCTAGTGTGGAAATGGCAGATGGACATAACATGCATAAAAGGAATTCCTTATTATCCAGAAACATAGAAGAATGGACATCTGTTATCATCAGTTAACATAGAATGGGATGGGATGGGATGGGATGGAATGGGATGGAATGGAATAGGAGAGAAGAGAAGAGAAGAGAAGAGAAGAGAAGAGAAGAGAGAATGGGATGGGATGGGATGGAATGGAATGGAATGGAATGAAATGGAATGGAATGGAATGGAATAGAATAGAATAGAATAGAATAGAATAGAATAGAATAGAATAGAATAGAATAGAATAGAATAGAATAGAATAGCGCTGGAAGGGACCTTGGAGGTCTTCTAGTCCAGCCCCCTGCTCAAGCAGGAGGATCTATACCATCGCAGACAAGTGACTGTCTAGCCTCTTCTTAAAAATCTCCAGTGATGGAGCGTCCACGATTTCTGAAGCTGTTCCACTCGTTAATTGTCCTCAATGTCAGGAAATTTCTCCTTAATTCTCGGTTGCTTCTTTCTTTGATCAGTTTCTAACCATTGTTTCTCGTCCTTCTCTCTGGTGCTTTGGTGAATAAAGTGACCCCCTTTTCCTTGTGGCAGCCCCTCAAATACTCAAATACGTAGAAACATAGAAGAATGGACATCGGTTACCATCAGTTAACGTAGAAACATAGAAGAATGGACGTCGGTTACCATCAGTTAATGTAGAAACATAGAAGAATGGACATCGGTTACCATCAGTTAACGTAGAAACATAGAAGAATGGACATCGGTTACCATCAGTTAACGTAGAAACATAGAAGAATGGACATCGGTTACCATCAGTTAACGTAGAAACATAGNCTGCTGAAAGGACTCTGTGGTAGACTGGAGATTGATGATGTCATATCCCTCCCCAACCTTTGAGGGAGGGCCATTCAATTTTGATATAGAGAGGACCGCTGGTTTGAAAGAGGACTCAAAGAGGCCATCTATGTCAAAATTCTATTCTATTCTATTCTATTCTATTCTATTCTATTCTATTCTATTCTATTCTATTCTATTCTATTCTGCTCTGCTCTACTCTACTCTACTCTACTCTACTCTACTCTACTCTACTCTACTCTACTCTATATTCTATTCTATTCTATTCTATTCTCTATATTCTATTCTATTCTTCATTCTATTCTACTCTGTTCTATTCTATTCTGTTCTATTCTGTTCTATTCTATTCTATTCTATATTCTATATTCTATATTCTATATTCTATATTCTACATTCTACATTCTATTCCATTCCATTCCATTCCATTCCATTCCACTCCACTCCACTCCACTCCACTCCACTCTACTCTACTCTATATTCTATTCTATTCTATTCTATTCTATTCTATTCTGTTCTGTTCTGTTCTGTTCTGTTCTGTTCTATTCTATTCTATTCTATTCTATTCTATTCTATTCTATTCTATTCTATTCTATTCTATTCTCTATATTCCTATTCTATTCTTCATTCTATTCTACTCTATTCTACTCTGTTCTATTTTGTTCTGTTCTGTTCTATTCTATTCTGTATTCTATATTCTATATTCTATATTCTATATTCTATATTCTATATTCTATATTCTATATTCTATATTCTATATTCTAAATTCTAAATTCTATTCTATTCTATTCTATTCTATTCTATTCTATTCTATTCTATTCTATTCTTTATTCATCAGCATCATTAAAAACAAAGAAGTGCTCTTCATCCTTTTGCTTCTAGGAATATGGTGGCCACACACACACATTTGGGAACTGTTATTGGAATTGTCGGTCCCCCCCCCCCCGAAGCTCTGTCAATGAGGCGAGCAGTTCCATAAACCGAAAGGAGAAAAGAGCCGTGGACATTTGGAATTCCTCTCCTACATCAACAGTCAGGGGACATTATCTCCCAGGAACAGCTGGTGACAGATATATATATATATATATATATATATATATATATATATATATATATATATATATATATATATATATATATATATATATATATATATATATATATATATATATNTCGGTTACCATCAGTTAACGTAGAAACATAGAAGAATGGACGTCGGTTACCATCAGTTAATGTAGAAACATAGAAGAATGGACATCGGTTACCATCAGTTAACGTAGAAACATAGAAGAATGGACATCGGTTACCATCAGTTAACGTAGAAACATAGAAGAATGGACATCGGTTACCATCAGTTAACGTAGAAACATAGAAGAATGGACATCGGTTACCATCAGTTAACGTAGAAACATAGAAGAATGGACATCGGTTACCATCAGTTAACGTAGAAACATAGAAGAATGGACGTCGGTTACCATCAGTTAATGTAGAAACATAGAAGAATGGACATCGGTTACCATCAGTTAATGCAGAAACATAGAAGAATGGACATCGGTTACCATCAGTTAATGTAGAAACATAGAAGAATGGACATCGGTTACCATCAGGTAACGTAGAAACATAGAAGAATGGACATCGCGTAATGGACATCAATTCAACGCATAGAACAGCCCAGTGCACACATTCAGGAGTGAGAGGATGGAGGATGGGGTCCAGTACGAGCCCAAAAGCTTGGAAGAATAAACCTTTGATCCCCTACTCAGATTGGATCCTGCAATATCAGTTACAATTTCCAGTTGAATTTGAGAAACATTTTTCTAATGATGAAAATAATTAGATAATGCTCTAAGGTGTAATATTTTGAAAGCCAGAGATACTTAAGACTGGGGAATCTGTTTCAGTCTCTAAAACAAGCTCTGGGTATGTAATTTTTCTGAACATTGATACAATTTGGGTGTTTTTTTGTTTTTTGGTGGTTTTTTTTACTAATGTTAAGTTCTGTTAACGCAAATCTTCCATTTTCCGGTGCATTTGAATTTTATGACATGCCTCTACTCAACGGTGTGCAATATTTCTCTATCATAATTCTCCCTTTATAGACAAACCAACACCTGCCTGGGAAGAATAACCTTGCTTCTTCACCGTTATGAGAAAGGGAAAAAAAAACAAACCCCAGTACGAACAGCTTACCTTGCTATTAAAACAGTTCTATAGCCATTTCGTATGTCGCTCAAATAAAGATTTTTGCATTTAGAGCTATATAGAAACTTCAGCACAGAACAAATGCTTCTAATAGCATTATAGATTCCACCTGAACGGGCGCTAGAACAGTAGCATCTTGATTTCCAAAGGAAAACTATTAGTATAACCTGCAGAAGTGGTTTATTGATTAGTAGCCGGGGAGCAGGAACTGGGGTAAAACTATGGGAGGTTTTGTAGAATATTTCCATTAAGGTATCCATGGGATATTTCAAGAGGGCTAGATTTGACCATCTTTGTGGCAGCCCCCTGAGATATTGGAACACTGCTATCATGTCACCCCTGGTCCTTCTCTTCATTAAACTAGACATACCCAAAGAAGAGGGAGAAAAGTACATCTTCCTTCCCCTGTCCTGACCACTTTCTACAGGGGGACGATCGAGAGCATCCTGTCATACAGCATCACAGTCTGGTTTGGAGGCATCCCTGCTTCAGACAGGAAGGCGGTGCAGAGAGTGGTGAGGACAGCAGAAAAGATCATTGGCAGCTCCCTCCCTCCCATCCAGGACATGGCACAGAAGCGCTGCTTGAGCAGGGTCCGTAAGATTGTCTGGGACACGACACATCCTCTTCACAACCTGTTTTCCTTGTTCCCTTCTGGGAGGATGGGGGCTCCGTGGTATCCGTAGCAGAACATCCAGATTCAGCCATAGTTTCATTCCACACAACATTAACCTTGCGAACTCTCAAGCTTCCTCCTTCCGTTATATATTCAAGATGGCCAGTATTTAATATTTATTTGCTACGTATATGTAGGGATGTGGGTCTATACATATGTTGTTCATAGTATGTTTAGGTGTGTGTCATGTATGTGTTTCACTTTGAGAGCGGGCAACTAAATTTCATTTTTGATGTGTGCCATTGTGCCCACAGTATAAAAATGACGATAAAGGTTATCTTATCTTATCTTATCTTATCTTATCTTATCTTATCTTATCTTATCTTATCTTATCTCAGCTCAGCTCAGCTCAGCTCAGCTCAGCTCAGCTCAGCTCATCTCATCTCATCTCATCTCATCTTATCTTATCTTATCTTATCTTATCTTATCTTATCTTATCTGTTCTCCAAAGCACCAGAAGGCAGGACAAGAAGCAACGGATGGAAACTAATCAAAGAGAGAAGCAACCTAGAACTAAGGAAAAACTTCCTGACAACCCAATTAATCGGCGAAACAACTTGCCTCCAGAAGTTGTGGGTGCTCCATCACTGGAGGTTTTTAAGAAGAGATTGGACAGCCATTTTTCTGGAAAGGGATAGGGTCTCCTGCCTGAGCAGGCGGTTGAACTAGATGACCTCCAAGGTCCCTTCCAACTCAGTTGTTCTGTTAAGTAGCAGAAATTGTGAGATAGTTGAAAGTTGAGGTTTATCAATGAAGGTGGCTTTGGACCAAGGTTTCTCGAATTTCTTCTCCATCACCTTAATCACTGCACCACAAGGATTCATACATGACCTTTGGATTCATTGATGTTGATCTGTAAAGTGCCTCAAATTGCAATGCTCTGTTTGTATTTTGGAAATCAAGGCAATCTTACTTTGGAATAAACATGCCAAGAATTGGGCTGTAGGTGTAAAAAAAAGGTCCATGGGTCTGACATGCACCTGTTATTTGAAGGGGGGCAGGGGGGCACGGATCTGAAGGCAGCATTTTGTCATTCCAGAAAACAGCTAATGAAATCGATTGACCAAAAACTGCAATAGCTTGTTCGGAATTGCTACTTAAATTACAAAAGAGCAATCTCATAGACCAAGAGCATATAAATCCTTTCTGACACTCAATTACACAAATTTTGATGGGGTGCTGCCGTTGCCTCGATATATACGTGGGCACCCCTTAAATACATACATTAACGTGGCTTTTCTCAGGAAAGTATTTGCCACAAACCTTAGGCATAGCAAAATCCAATTAAGTCTTTTGGTAAAGGAGGGGGGACTCCCAGATCAAGCCCATCCCCTTCCATTCTCAAGATCTGCTCCAAAACTTCCCTAATTTCCCTTTTGGAAAGGTATTGTGATTTTTCCATCTGCAGGAAACAAATGCCAAATTTGAAATGCGCCTTCATCCAGGCTACTTAAAACTGTCCCAACGTTTTGGAGAAAAAAAGTGGGTTGTCAATCAAGCCGTCAAAGAAATAATTATAGAGATAGGGATATAGGGATAGAATCAAGATCACATGACGTGTTAATACCACTTTATAAGGCCTTGGTAAGATCACCACTTAGAATACTGCATCCAGTTTTGGTCACCACGATGTAAAAAAGATGTTGAGACTCTAGAAAGAGTGCAGAGAAGAGCAACAAAGATGATTAGGCTACTGGAGGCTAAAACATATAAGGAACGGTTGCTGGAATTGGGGATGTCTAGTTTAATGAAGAGAAGGATGAGAGGGGACATGATAGCCGTCTTCCAGTATCTCAGGGGCTGCCCCACAAAGAAGAGGGAGTCAAGCTATTCTCCAAAGCACCCAAAGGCAGGACAAGAAGCAACGGGTGGAAACTAATCAAGGAGAGAAGCAACCTGGAATTAAGGAGAAACTTCCTGACAGTTAGAACAATTAACCAACTTGCCTCCAGAAGTTGTGAATGCTCCAACACTGGAAGTTTTTAAGAAGAGACTGGACAGCCATTCCAGGGTTTCCTGCCTGGAAAGGTCCATAACTTGTGACAATGCAACAAAACCTATTTTGAAATAAAGACAATGGCATTCTCTCTCCCCCACCCCCCTCCCCATTTTTATTAGCCCATAACAGCCATTATAACACTGTTTCAGGCAATTATGTTCTGAATAACTGGCCATTCAACAAACATTTGAAACTTTGAGGCATATGTTCCTGTTTGAGGCTTTGTATTTCTTGTGTCTTGTACTTTGACCTGAGTCTGAGTGTGCTTTTCTGGCATTCTGGTGGTGATGGGTTAATCCTATTATGTCCTGTCTTAGAGTTTGGGTGGGGTATGTAGATTTTAGGTGTCTTTGTCTTCTTAATCTTCTAGCTGGAGGGCTCCAATCTTCCTGAATGGATTATCACATCTGCATTTCTACAGAGCTGGTTT
>NW_015389930.1:54578-67078 GCF_001527695.2 Protobothrops mucrosquamatus
TCCAGTGTTGGAGCATTCACCGCTTCTGGAGGCAGGTTGTTCCACTGGTTAATTGTTCTCACTGTCAGGAAGTTTCTCCTTAGTTCTAAGCCACAGTATGTTTTGCTGAACCAATTTAAATAACTTCCTTTCTTCGCCACAACCATAAACATATTTTGTTGTCCTTAATTAGGCATCTCTGCAAAAGAGTGGAAGCGAAGGCAATAAAGGTTGTAAATTCAGTGCTGTTCTTCCTTTGGAAAATCTACGAGTTTAAACATAAGTAACAGTGGTCTGTCAACTCTTCTTGGCTGGCCCCTTCTTTCTAACTCATTCATGATAACTCATTCATGACATGATAGCACTGTTCCAATATCTCAGGGGTTGCCCCAAAGAAGAGGGAGTCAAGCTATTCTCCAAAGCGCCCGAAGGCAGGAAAGAAGCAACGAATGGAAACTCATCAAGGAGAGAAGCAACCTGGAACTAAGGAGAAACTTCCTGACAGTTAGAACAATTACCCAGTGGAACAACCTGCCTCTAGAAGCGGTGAATGCTCCAACACTGGAAGTTTTTAAGAAGAGACTGGACAGCCATTTGTCTGAAATGGTCTAAGGTCTCCTGCTTTAGAAGGGGGTTGAACTAGATGACCTTCAAGGTTCCTTCCAACTTTACTATTATTATTATTATTATTATTATTATTATTATTATTATTATTATTATTATTATTATTATTATTATTATTATTATTCTAATTTTGATTCTGCAACAATAGATGATTTTATGCTTCTTTACGAACAGAAGAATTTGGAGGCTGCACAGGCTTTGAGAAGACTCAGATTTTGTTCCATCCCTATGTTCAATTTAACTCATTTTCCTTTATAATAAGCAATGCCGTTGCTCAATTTTTATTAGACCTGGGCCACAACATTTTCCCCCCCCTAATCTTCCCAGAAACAAATTTATGATGTCTAGTTCTGAATAAAAAGTAGCATCTGGGCATAAGGGAAGAATTAATGCAGACACCCATATTAAAGGGAATAGACTCAGAGAGTTTTAAATTTCTTTATTCATAAACAAAAATCTGTATCATAGAAGATGTACTAGTTAAGAAACATCTCTACAAAGGAAGAAGTGCTAAAACTAAGAGAAAAGAAGGACTGGGGGGGGGGGAGAAGATAGCAGTATTGCAGTATTTGAGGGAATCAATTTATTTTCCAAAGCCCCAGAAGCCAGGGCAAAGAAACAACAGATGGAAACTCATCAAGGAGAGAAGCAACCTGGAATTAAGGAGAAACTTCCTAACATGGAAGACAATTAACCAGTGGAACAGCCTGCCTCCAGAAGTCGTGGGTGCTCCATCACTGGAGGTTTTTATGAAAAGACTGGACAGCTACTTGTCTCAAATGGTATAGGGTCTTCTGCTTGAGCAGGGGGTTGGATGAGAAGCGAAACGTCTTCGAAGGAAAAACAAGAAAGTCCAGTTGCCTCGTGAAAAAAGCACCTTTGGGACAACCCTGACCTGGATGACGGAGAATCTCCGTAGACATTTGATGCGGTGATGCTCTTAATTTGCTCTTTGCCTACAATATGATAAAAAAAAGAAACCAGCCCAGTAAAAAGGGAAACAGTACTTGCAGCCCCCGACTTATAGCCATTTGTTTAGCAACCGTTCAAAGTTACAATAGCACCGAATAAAATGAGCCACCGTTGACAATCGTTTCAGCATCCCCCACAGTCACAGGGGCAAAATTCGGGCAGGCGGCCACCGGTGCGTATTTGCGATGGCTTGTGCAACGTCCCCAGAGTCACGCGATCACCGTCCGGGACCTTCCCATCTGGCTTCTAATGAGCAAAATAAATGGAGGGAGGCGGATTGGCTTCCCAGATTGGCTTAACGATGGCAGCAGGAAAGTTTGTAAAACTTAACAACAGCTTTAGCAGGAATTCCGCTGCCAGCTCTTGTCGTAAGTGGAGTATTGGGCCGTAGCTGCCCAGAAATATAATCCAATCCAGAGGGGGGGAAATCCCGTCGAAAGCATTGGAATCAGAATGAAAAGAAATGCTGTTTTTGAAGCTTCTAACAGAGCAGGCATAAGATACGGATGAGATTGTTTGGTGAACGAGGAGTACAATAGAGATAATGGGAGATTTCAATTACCCTGACATCTGCCGGGAATCTAACTCTGCCAGAAGTCAGAGGACCAAGAAATTCTTATCTGTTCTTTCTGATAACTGAGACTTTGGAAAAAGTACAGAAAAGAGCAACTTAGATGATTAAAGGCCCGAAGAACAGTTGCAGGAACCAGGTATGGCTAATTTAGAGAAAAGAAGGACCGGGGGGGGGGGACAGGACATGATAGCAGCATTCCAGTATTTGAGAGGCTGCCACAAAGAAGAGGGGGCCAAATTGTTCTCCAAAGGACCAGGAGGCAGGACAAGAAACAATGGATGGAAACTAATCAAGGGGAGAAGCAACCTGGAATTAAAGAATAACTTCCTAACAGTGAGGACAATTAACCAGTGGAACAGAAATTGCCTTCAGAAGTTGTGGGTGCTTCATCACTGGAGGTTTTTAAGAAGAGACTGGACAGCCACTTGTCTGAAATGGTCTAGGGTCTCCTGTCTGAGCAGGGAGTTGGACTAGAAGACCTCCAAGGTCCCTTCCAACTCATTCTATTCTGTTTATAAAGTACTTCAATCCATCCAGTTTTGACACTCAACAAGAACAATTTTTAAACGGAGAGTCCTAGCTATCAGTGCTTTTACCGAGATGGAGTTTAGCAACTGGACAGCTACTAGTCTGAAATGGTCTAGGGTCTCCTGTCTGAGCAGGGGGTTGGACTAGAAGACCTCCAAGGTCCCTTCCAGATCTATTCTATTTATTAGAAGGTGAAGGAAAAGAACAAAAGGGATCTGGACCTAATGCTCACCACAGGGAGGAAAGGCTAGATATGGTTGTTGTACAGGCCCACCATACGGATGACTTATTCTCGAATATATTATACATTATGTATCATATTTGTAATATATTCATAGCATGTCTATGGAGATTCTCAGGCATCCAGGTCATCCGGACACAAACTGAGCAATGTGGTATAGGCAGTACGATGCAGTGAGCCATCTGTAGATTGTACATTGTACAGATCTGTACATTGGGGAAACAAAACAGCCACTTCATAAACACACGTGGCATAACACAGGAGAACAAACCCATTAGGACAAGAGTCAGCAGTCCATCTGCATTTAATAGACCAAGGCCACTCTTTGGACAGAGACGACCGCTGGTTTGAAAGAGGGGTCAAAGAGGCCATCTAGGTCAAAATTGAACAGCCCTCTCTCAACAGAGGGGGAGGGATACGACATCATCTATCTCCAGTCTACAACACGGTCCTTTCAGCAGTTCCAAGAAGGCTCCACACCCATTTGCACCATTCAGGTGACCCTGAGGACACAGATAAACCTCCGAACGGCTTCAACGACCCTCTAAAAGAAGGCAAATGACCAGCTGTCTGCAAGGAGTATAAATCCTTCCATTCCCTCCACCATCCAGTCAGAGCTGAAGAAGCTTCTGGGATGAGAAGCAAAACGTCCTCAAAGAAAAATGAGAAAGTCCAGTTGCCTCGTGAAAAAGCATCTTTGGGATATTCATAGCATATCACATATAATATGTAACATTATTATTTCAGATCTCGGTTTTTTCCCCATTGTAAATTTTACATCTTTATTTTATTGGCGTTTCCATATTTTAAATTCTGCATTTGTGCTTTATTGATATGGGTCCATCAATAAATCTGCCATCGTTGAATATTTTGAATTAGTGTGCTTGTCCATATTTCTCCTCTGTAAAAGTCAAGAAATTCTGCCCTGCCCCAGCTTTTCTTCTGTGCATATAAAATAAACTTATGCCTCTGTTTGAATGTTAATGTTTTTCCTTCCTTGTGAGACTTGAATGCAAGTCTCGGTTAATTTTCCAGTAATAATTCAGCCATCCTTATTCTCTCCCCAAAGCAAAACATGTTAGTTCAAAGATCCTTCGGATAGGTGTCTGTAAACATATTTCTGTGCATTTGGAGAAATAAATCTCCTGGCAAAATACATATTGATGCTGGGAAAATGCCAACTAGGCTGGAAGGAGGAGTCAAGTGAGGACCTAGCTTGGAGTCACCATACAGACTTCCCCCAAGACGCATGAAAGCTTTTCTGGTTCTTGTAACAAAAGTGGTAAACAATGAAGTTACTGATTTAGGCTGTTCCCGTGTGGCTTTGGTTGTTAGCGCCTGAAAATTAAAGTGCCTAATCTGTCATTGATGTGACCAAAATATGACTGTCAAGAATGAAACTTTGGCAGCTACGTGCCTCTTGGTTTCAACTTGCCCTTAGAGTAAGGGAGGGGGGAGGTGTTACTTTAGATGGGTTAAATGGAGAGAAACAAAACCTCCACAATTCCATTGAAGACTGTGAGAGCCTGAAAGCTTTTCAAGGACACCGCAGCAGGTGCGGAGAGGAAGCAGACAGTTCCCATAAAAAAGTGAAATTGTTTACATGGACTATGTGAGAGGTTTGGGGGTTTGGCCAGAGAAATTATTGTTTAATTCTATGAAACTGGTGTCTGGGAACCTCAGAGTTAGTTTTGCTTTGGCATCACCATGCCGTGTATTCAATAAACGAAAGATTTTCGGAAACGGAATGAACCTGGAGTTTTATTTGGATTCCCGAGCTGGATGTTGACAGTGACTACCTGGGCAAACTTGGTAAGAGTACATATCAAATCAGGGGCACGCTTATTGAAATAAAACATCGCCAAAGTATGAACAGACCTCTTAGGTGGGAAGATCAAGGAGGGCAATGAGAGAACATTGTGATGTGATGGCAAACATTTTTTATTAACTTATTTACACATATTACTCCAAGCCAAGCCAACACGGAGCAGCTTATACATCCTATTTATGCAAACAAGGTTAAAGAGTACGGAGTCTAAAGCACAAATAACATTACCATATAAATCACGGAGTCAAAGATGAATGGAACTCTACATGCATTAATCTCCAGATTAGAGAAAGGAACAGCTCACAACATAGCCACCATAAGGGCTGTTTAAAAAGAAATAAAACCAATCCCTGGCTCTTGGGATGCTATTTTAAAGGAGTAGGCAGAACGTGACAGGATCTAAAAAGATCTCGACAGACTTGGGCCCTATCTCAGTAGTGGCGAACCTATGGCATGCATGCCAGAGGTGGCACTCAGGGCCCTCTCTGTGGGCACACGTGCCATGCCCCGGAGATGGCAACTGTCCCTCTTCAACCAGCCACCTGCTAACTCGCCGAGGTCCCACATGGCTGGATGCATCCCAGCACCCATGAGCTTGCTGGCCTCTGTGTGCAGGGGCCGATGGTGTCAGGCAGCAACTGCCCTGGCCCCTGCCTCACCTTGCCCTGTGACAATGGCACCCCTGCCCTGCCTTACCTTGCCTTACCTCACCTCCTGCCCACCGCCCCACCTGCCAGAGACCCCCTGGATCTCCCCCAACCCTGCCTGGCCCCTACAGGCGTCCCTCCCCACGAGCAACATCAAGGTGATCACGTCCACCTTGGCCACACCCACCCAATCTGCCATGACCACCACAGCCACGCCCACCCAGTGGACCATGCCTACCTGGCACCTGGTGATAAATAAGTGGGTTTTGGGTTGCAATTTGGGCACTCAGTCTCTAAAAGGTTCGCCATCACTGCCCTATCTATTCAACACAATGAAATTTAATATGGAGAAAAGCCAGGTTTTATACTTCGGCAGGAAAAACCAAAGGTACAAGTACAGATTAGGCGAAACCTGGCTCAAAAACAGTAACTGTGAGAGGGACCTTGGAGTCCTAGTGGACGATCACTTGACTATGAGCCAGCCTTGTGTGGCAGCAGCCGAAAAAGCGAATGCAATCCTTGGCTGCATAAGCAGAGGCAAAGAATCAAAATCAAGTGAAGCATTAGCTTTATACAAGTTTAGTAAGGCCACACTTGGAATATACTACATCCAGTTTTGGTCCCCACATGACAAAAAAGATATTGAGACTTTGGAAAAAGTGCAGAGAAGAGCAACTAGGATGATTAAAGGCCTGGAGACTAAAACATACAAAGAACAATTGCAGGAACTGGGTATGGCTAGTCTAGAGAAAAGAAGGACTAGGAGGGACATGGTAGCAGTCTTCCAATATTTGAGGGGGTCAACTTATTTTCCAAAGCACCCAGAGGGCAAGATAAGAAACAACGGATGGAAACTAATCAAGGAGAGAAGCAACCTGGAATTAAGGAGAAACTTCCTAACAGTGAGGACAATCAACCAGTGAAACGGTTTGCCTTCATAAGTTGTGGGTGCTCCAACACCCCTACACCAAACTGACTTTCTTTTAAATTGCAAGGTCCCTTCAGTGCAACACCCGTGTCCAGCTGAAAGGGCAAGCCGACAAAAGCCAAGCCAAAGTTACTGTGCTTGCGTTATTTTCTCCCCTTGGAAGAAAGTGAGGTCCCTGTTGTGCTGAGTATTGCCAAGATCAAAGATCCTTGACTTCTTTTCGTCTAAACTTGGCACGGCCCAGATCTTCTGCTCTTTCCATCAATTGGGTCATTGTGTTTCGGCTATTATTCCAGCAAGCAGCATGTTCTGTCCCCGTTCCGACCCACACACCCAAACAGCCAGCCGAGGGTTTAAAGACTTCTCCAGACACCAATGCACAGATAAGAAACTTGGCAGCAGCTCCGTAGCTGCCTGCCAAGACCTTTTTACTCCAAACACACAGAAACAAAACAATACACACAGTTGAATGCCACAGCACACTACTTTGCCAGAGAGTCAGCTTTTGTCCGTCACAGAGGTCCAAATGGCCACCACCACCCTTTTATAGCCTGTGGGGTGTGGTCCAGTGACTCAGCTTAATCTCTGGCACGTCTCTTTTTCTGCTGCGCACGCTTATCGCTCCTACGCTGGTGTGGATCCAGCCACAACTTTTCTTCCTCATTATCCGAAACACCTGGCTCCTGGCCAATCTCAGAAACACCTGGCTCCTGGTCAATCTCTTCTCCGTCGGAAGACACCTGAGGCATTGCCAAAGAGGAGGGTCCTGGAGAGGGAGGCCTGGCCATCTCCTCTCCTTCATGTTTGGAGCCTTCTTCCTCCAATAAGAGGGGCTCACAAGACGGAGCCACAACACAGCAGCTGGTACTCCATTATCCTGGGCGCTTTCCAGCTTCTTGACACCCACCAACTCTCTTAAACAGGGACTCTGGTGTTTTGGAAGAGCTGCCACAAGGGAACGGAGAAACAAGTTGGCATGACTAATTGACTTTCTTGTGCCAAGAGGACACCAGCTGCAATTTCCAGAACTTTGGGACCAAAACGAATCAATATTGGATCTGTTTTCATCAGCCAAATCTATTTGGCTCGTCCAAGTCGGGATCAAAACACTGCATGAAAAGAGAAACGGAAGCATTTCATAGGGTTCCTCGGCTCTACCTGAGCTTTTAATCTTCAAGCCTTTTTGAAATAAAACAAAATTAAGCATCGCTGTCCAACCCAGAGTCCATTTTTAATAACTAAAAATAAAAGGATATGCAAAGACAGTAAATATGGCCTGCTATGACATATTCTCCGGGGCATCGGAGGGCAGGACAAGAAGTAATAAGTGGAAGCTTGTCAAAGAGAAAACCAACATTATCATCATCATCATCATCATCATCATCATCATCATCATCATCATCATAAAAGTTGGGAGGGACCTTGAAGGTCATCTAGTCCAATCCCCTGCTCAGGCAGGAAACCCTATACTGTGCTGGACTGGTAATGTAATCACCTGGCCAGAGCATGTATTAGCTATGAGAACTGTATGTTAGAATGTTTGGCATTTAAAGGGTTAAGCGCTGTCTCCTTAAGAGATGGCTTATGGGTAATGTAGTTTTAGCTGTTCAGTGAATCCTATGTTAACAAGTCAGTGGGAGGGGCTACTAAGTTCATCACAGGATATCCTGGCTACGTGCCAGCTTGTAAAAGAAGCCTTTGTGAAGAAAGACACGAGGTGATGTGTCCCATAAGAGCCATGGGGTGAGTCTACCATCAATCTTTCACCCAAAAGAATGGAGAAGGTCATGATATGTTCATCAGAAGAAGTCCTCTTGACTGTAAGTTATTGTTTGAGATTCCTGTCGAATAAATGATCTAATATTATCCCGTTCCTTGACGTTTATCTGTTTAAGAAAAACAGGATTAAAGCAGAAATCTTGTTTGGACCAACACAAATAGAATAGAATAGAATCAGAGTTGGAAGGGACCTTGGAGGTCATCTAGTCCAACCCCCTGCTCAGGCAGGAAACCCTATACCATTTCGGACAAATGGCCATCCAGTCTCTTCTTAAAAACTTCCAGTGTTGGAGCATTCACAGCTTCTGGAGGCAGGTTGTTCCACTGGTTAATTGTTCTAACTGTCAGGAAGTTTCTCCTTAGTTCTAGGTTGCTTCTCTCCTTGGTTAGTTTCCATCCGTTGCTTCTTGTCCTACCCTCTGGTGCATTGGAGAATAGAAGTAAGGAGAAATTTTCTGACAGAGAGAACAATTAAGCCATCTCTGGTAACTCCATCCACTTATAAGGCTGTGGCTGTTATTGTAGGGAAAACGGGAGGTGGAAGGAGTGTTGGATATATTGATCGCCTGGAGTTATTTGTAAAAATCATAAAGGTGGGATACAAATAAATAAAATAATAAAATATTGGGAAAAGGCCGTGGCAAGTCGATAAAACTATAAATCCTAGAAGTATCCTTAAAGTCACAAGGCATTCAGCTTAACTCAAAGGCATTTGAACATTCAAGGATGTGATTGTCTTTTCCCAAATACAGAACAGATGAAGAGGAAGAGAGTCGGTGGGAATTCTCGCTAGGACTCTTTGAACCACAGGCGTGTAGATTTACATGGCTTTTCAACCAGTGGCACAGGTACCACCTGTGGTACATTGGCACCTGGCAGGTGGTACACGAACATCCTAGAAAAGTGGTAGCGGGGGAGGGGAATGAGCTGAACTGGTGGCAGCACCGCACAAGAGTGAGAGACGGCTGGAGCTGCAGGGCTGTCAGGGCTCAGCGGAAGCGCCAGGATCAGCGCCAGGCTCCAGCTGGAGCTCGGCGCTGATCCTGGCATTTCTGAGCCCAGAAGAAGCGCCAATCAGCTGGAATGTTGCAGCATCTCCAGGGTCTTGTGATTTACATTCAGATGCTTGGCAACTGATTCATATTTATGACGGTCACAGTGTCCCAGGGTCATGTGAAGTGACCAAAACCTGCTGCAACTACCCATCAGACGGGGGGGATAAAAGCCAAACACCCCCCCACCCCACCCCCGCTGCCAATCCTCAACAGAAATGCTCACAACAATGAAAACCTCGGATAGGAGGAAGAGCACCGCCGAGTGGGCAGGCAGGTGTCTTGCTTGGCTGTGGCTTGGCTGGGCACTTTTTCCATTGCCATTGTAACTTCGAACAGTCACTAAGTGAACTGTTGTAAGTCGAGGACTACCTGTACTTCATCACTTTTTTCCTTTTTGGGGGGGGTGTCATCAAGTTTTTGACACTTTGCTAGGCGACTGGTGATACTCGGATGTTGCCATATCCTAAAAGTGGTACAATGGGTGAAAAGGTTGAAAAGCCCTGGTGTAGAAGAGTGGGCAGCTGAGAAAGAAATGTCTTCTTTCAGCAGTTGCAAGAAGGCTCCATGGACCTTTGCACCACTCAGGTGACCCTGAAGACACAGACAACCCCCCCAAGTGGCCTCAACGCCTCTCTAAAAGGATGCAAATGACCAGCTGTCTGCAAGGAGTATAAATCCTTCCATTTCCCCCCTCCAAGTGGCCTCAATGACCCTCTAAAAGAAGGCAAATGACCAGTGGTCTGCAAGGAGTATAAATCCTTCCGTTCCCCCATCCAAGTGGCCTCAATGACCCTCTAAAAGGATGCAAATGACCAACTGTCTGCAAGGAGTATAAATCCTTCCGTTCCCCCCTCCAAGTGGCCTCAATGACCCTCTAAAAGAAGGCAAATGACCAGCGGTCTGCAAGGAGTATACTAAATCCTTCCCTTCCCCACTATCCCATCAGAGCTGAAGAAGCTTCTGGGATGAGAAGTGAAACATCCTCAAAGAAAAACAAAGAAAGTCCAGTTGCCTCCTGGAAAAAAAAAAACATCTTTGGGACATCGGTACTCAATGTTCCCCTTTGCAGCGCCATCTGAACGGATGCACTTGCAAACTTTGATTGGCTTAGTTTGTAAAGACCTGGAAAGCAGCTGGAGACTCCAGGCTGCAAGAGCTATCTCCAATCCTATGGAAGGGGCTCAAGAGGATTAGACCTCTTTAATGACAATGAGACTTCCAAGGAACCGAGAGTGAACTAGTTCGGTTGTTTTAGTGCTTCATAACCAATCTGGAAGCTTCCAAGGGAATATTTTACGTATGCTTGGAATGTGGAGACGATAGCAAAGCTGTGAGAAAGATGCAATCTCACCATCGCTGGAAGCTCTGAGTAACCTTTTGGTGCTAGTCTGGAAACATCGCTCATTTAAGTTCCTAATATTGCAGCAAAATATGGATAATGCTCTGCGGTGACTGGGGAGGGGAAGAGTCAGTAATCTGCAGCAACAGCAGGACTGGGAAATGGTTTTTTAGCACAGCAGTTTTCAAAGTGAGACCCAAGGAACATTGGGTTTTCTGAGAAACCGAATAGGGACGTCAGGGAGGAGACATAATAGCCCATCAGCTTTTACTAAAGGTTGTTTATTGGCGACCATTTGGGATACAACGCAGCCAGCCAAGTAAATAAAAACAGGCTTTGTGAAAATTATGCATGGGGTAGAGAAAACAAGGAGAGAGAAATTGTAGTCCTTCTTGCATGATCTCCAAATCCATGCTGGAGGAGAAAAGTAAAATGTAGTACTGTGAAATGTGAAATGTGGTGCAGACAATGGTCAATCAGTAAATTAATGGGCTATTGTGGCTAAACGGTGTTGCCGAAATTAGGGGTAACGTCCTAATAACAAAGCCTAGTGGGCACCACAGAAGGACCAAGACTTTGACAGGTTCTACAAAAACAGATTGTTGAACTTCTGCAGGGAAAGAGGATGGACCACGCAGGTTTTCAATTCAGGGGTCCTCTCTGAGCTTGTTTTTTTGCAGACATCTCAGCACCCATCAAAATGCTAGAAGGGACTGGGTTTGGGGGGGGGAGGAGGAGGAGGAGGAGGAGAAGGAGGAGAAGAAGAAGAAGAAGAAGAAGAAGAAGAAGAAGAGGAAGAGGAAGAGGAAGAAGAAAAGGAAGAGGAAGAGGAAGAGGAAGAAGAAGAAGAAGAAGAAGAAGAAGAAGAAGAAGAAGAAGAAGAAGAAGAAGAAGAAGAAGAAGAAGAAGAAGAAGAAGAAGAAGAAGAAGAAGAAGAAGAAGAAGAAGAAACAACAACAACAACAACAACAACTATGGTGCTATCTGAGCTTGCTGATTTTCTTGCAGACATTTCATGACCCAACTAGGTAACATCATCAGTGCTGAAAAAAAGAGAGATTTGCCCTCTTTTTATATACTAGTGGCTTGTCCTGTAAGTGTTGGTGTGAGTGGTCTTGCTGGATCCTTGATTAGGCTGTTTTCTACTGCTAGTTTGCTTGTCTGAGTTGATAATTCCTTGATTGGAGTATTGTTTACTTCTTGATTGTTGGTCTCGTATTAATCTTGGTGTCAGTCTCTGCTGATTTGGGTGTTGATTGCTGGAGAGGAAGTGTTTGGGTCTTTTCGTTTCCTTTTTGGCTCTTTGCATGTCTATTTTGAGTGGCCTGTAAATGTTGTTTATCTCTGTGGGCCTGCTGATGGCTGATTTTTCTGAGTGCCAGGCTGCCAGGAATTCTCCAGCATTTTTAGACTTGGCTTGGTCTAGGATCTCCGATTCAGCTGGATTCTTCCCACCGTTTCAATTGAAGTTGCAGAAGACAGCTGAACATGCTTGACAGCCGTCTCCCGTCTCAGCTAGACCATTTGAAATTACAAAGCATATGTAGTACAGTACAGGATTCAGAATTCTTGCTGGCATGCAAGGATTTCTGGGCAGAAAAACTAGTGCCATCTGGTACTTTAAAAATAATGCAATCGTTCAACTTCAGCAATGGCAAAAGCGACCGATTGTTGGAAAGAGTTTGAAAGAACATTTGCAGCTTTGTGCTTCAAATGTTAACGGCATTCGCACGGACGAGGGTTATCGGTAGCTCCTGACGAAGCGAGATGGCTCATCCCTCTGAGCAGGGGTCTTCAAACGTGGCCCTTTGATGACTTGTGGACTTCAACTCCCTGTCAACGCCGCTAACATCGGATGTTTTTGCATTGACAACAGATGGAGATGCAATCATTTTCTTCTTTTTGTTTTTAGAGTTAGATGATGCTGGCAGGGGGAGGAATGTGCATGAGAGTCTAGCTAGACATAACAACACTGGACTTAGTGTGAGAACTAAGGTTATTGAAAG
>NW_015389930.1:74646-84095 GCF_001527695.2 Protobothrops mucrosquamatus
ATAATAATAATAATAATAATAATAATAATAATAATAATAATAATAATAATAATAATAATAATAATGAACAAAAAATAAAAGCAAAAACTTTTAAGAAACTTACTTTTGTCCGGTAATGAAATTCAAGGACGCGGAGGTCACCAAGGCAATTGAGCTTCGTTGCCTGTTCGTCTGAGAGTATATTCTGCAGGACAAATATGTCCCAGTATTTATTTTCCAGTGACATGTCCCCAAAATGTTCATCTCTTCCCCAGCGCACAGCCAAGACCTCTTAAAATGATCTTCACCCGTTCCAGCTTTAAGTTATTGATTGTCCTCTTCTCCCAGCAAAATTTTTGTCACTGACTTTATCAACAGTAGGTTGAAAGCAGGGGGGGTGGGATATGCCCAGCTTCTACATTCCACCATCCTTTCTGATCATTGCCCTTGGAGGCCATTTTGACTTGGGCTGTGTCCTGCTTCTGGTATCAAATACACATTCATGCATATACACTTGCTCTGGAAATTAGCAGTTTAGTCGAGGTCAATGAGATAGCAGCAGACAAGAAGCACAAGCCAAACCAGAGTCTAAATCAGCGGTTCTCAACCTATGGGTCGCGACCCCATTTGGGGTCGATCGACCATTTCACGGGGGTCGCCAAGTAAGGCTGTCCGCCATTTTTTTCCCCTTTTCCGGCGGGTGCCTTACCTCCCTTGAGCTGGGCCAGCTGGTGGTCGGCCTGCTCTGTCTCTGCCGCTTGCCAGCTACGCCTCGGCCGGCACAGGGGGCAGAACCACGCATGCGCGGCGCTCCCGGGCAGGGAAAGTCCTCGACTTACGACCGGTTGGGTAGTCCTCGACTTATGACTGGTTTAGTCCTCGACTTACGACCGGTTTAGTCTTCGACTTACGACCGGTTTAGTCCTCGACTTACGACCGGTTGGGGGTCGCGGCATTAAAAAGGTTGAGAACCACTGGTCTAAATCATTAATGAAGATATTGAAGATAGAGCTTAAGGGTTTAAGACAGAGCCCCGGGGTACCCCACTGCATACTTCCCTCCATGTAGATGCAGTTCCATTGAGGACTACACATTGAGTGCAGTTGAACCACAACAGAACCCCAGCATTCTATATCATAAAGATTGCTGCTTCCACTTAACAACTGCTGTGCATTATAAGTGAGCCCAAATAAATCTCCCCATTACTAGAACTATAATTTCAATCGATCAATCAGAATAGAGCTGGAAGGGACCTCAGAGGTCTTCTAGTCCAACCCCCTGCTCAAGCAGGAGACCCTATACCATTTCAGACAAGTGGCTGTCCAGTCTCTTCTTAAAAACCCTCCAGTGATAGAGCACCCACAACTTCTGGAGGCAAGCTTTCCACTGATTAAATTGTTCTCACTGTTAACAGAGTAACAGAGTTGGAAGGGACCTTGTAGGTCATCTAATCCAACCCCTCCCACTCAGTGGTGGGATTCAAATATGTGAACAACCGGTTCTCTGTGTGGATGCTGCTTCCGGAGGTCCATTCTGCACCTGGGCAACAAAACATTAGCTCCCGGTTCTGCCGAACTGGTGCGAACTGGAAGAATCCCACCACTGCATCCACTCAAGCAGGAGACCCTACACAATTTCTGACAGGTGGCAGTTCAGTCTTCTCTTGAAAGCTTCCAGTGATGAAGTTCCCACAACTTCTGAAGGCAACTTTTGTTCCATCGGTTGATTGTTCTCGCTGTCAGGAAATTTTTCCTTAATTCTAGGTTGAATCTCTCAATCAGTTTCCATCTGTTATTCTTCTCCTGCCTTCAGGTGCTTTGGAGAATAGTTTGACTCCCTCTTCTTTGTGGCAACACCTCAAATATTGGAACACTGCTATGGTGTCACCCCTGGTCCTTCTCTTCACTAGACTAGCCAGTTATCAAGGGATGATTTATTTTCTGTTTCCTGGAGCTGCCCGTGGGGTGTCAAAGTCACCGAAGCAGCCTTTGGAAACTCCCATGGTGAGTGGCACTGCCTATCATTATATCTCGACAATGAAATCTACATTTGTTTTTAACAAATCCCCTGATTTTGCTCTTAATAAGCAGTCATCAGCCCAGCAGCTGGTCTGCTCCATTCCCCTGTGGTTGTGTTCAAGTGATAAATTGTTTAACCTTGACAGAATTTCAAACACGTTAGCTACCTACGAAATAATAAATTAACGAGTTTCATGTCTGCAATTAATGTTAGTTATTGCTTCGGCGGTGTCCTTAGACAGGATTCTGGCTCTTTTCCTGAAGGCACTGCCAGACTTTTGAACAGTATATTTGACGGGCAACTAAACATTGTTCATGAGTTGTGACGTCCAGAAATCAAAATAAGCCAAAAGAGAAACTTGGAGGTGGAGGAGAGAGTTTGGTAATATATCTAATCCAGTTCCCTTTCAAATATCATCCAGATGAAGGAGTCTTCATTGGCACACGCTGTGTGGTCATTGTCATTCCAGAAGGTGTTGCTTTTTAATCACATCATGAGGTGTGTGTTTCAACTCCCAGGCTGTCCTGGTTGAAGAGGGGAACCGCAAAGTATCTGTCTAAATCAAAAGAACAGAGATCAAGAGAGATAAACAGAGTCTCTCGTTGGCCGGCTCTATTTATCGTGACTCTGAATAAAAGCTAGATAAATAGCCGTCAGAGTTCAGCAATTTGTGGTAAAATACAAGTTTCAATTCAAATAAACTGAAAGAAAATGCTATTCGGGTAAGGTTGGACAAGATGCTTGTCTCTGAAACCTTCTAGTTAGAACTGGATAAACTGGTAAATGAATTTCCAAAGTTTCTACACTTTCAGGTAGATCAGAAGACATCTCGTTTTGTAAAAATGAGTTATGCAGTCTTATTTTTTTTCCAAAGCTTTGTCCTCTTTCTTTTACATTGCAATGACTTCTTGTCCCGTTCTGTTTTTTCTGTGAACTATAATTGCATTTGTCCTATGGACTATAATCCCATACAGATTATTTAGAAGGTGGATGTTTTAGGGCAGGGATCCCCAATCCCTGGGTCTTGAACCGGCACTGGTCCACGGCCTGCCAGGAACCAGTCCACGCAAACAAGCAGAGCCCCCTTTGCACACACGCGGGATCCAGGCAGTGCACAAAAACACACACACACACACACAGTCCATGTGGAACTGGTCACTGGTGCCAAAAAGGTTTGGGGGTGCTGTTTCAGGATATTCAGTGAGATTACCGTAATCTCGTTTTGGTCACCACGATGCAAAAAAAAGATGCTGAGACTCTGGAAAGAGTGCAGAGAAGAGCAACAAAGATGATCAGGGGACTGGAGGCTAAAACATATAAGGAACGGTTGCTGGAATTGGGTTTGTCTGGTTTAATGAAGAGAAGGACGAGGGGGGACATGATAGCAGCGTTTCAATATTTGAGGGGCTCCTACAAAGACAAGGGGGTCAAGCTATTCTCCAAAGCACCTGAAGGCAGGACAAGAAGCAACGGATGGAAACTAACCAAGGAGAGAAGCAACTTGGAACTAAGGAGAAATTTCCTGACAATGAGAACAATTAACCAGTGGAACAACCTGCCTCCAGAAGCTGTGAATGCTCCAACACTGGAAGTTTTTAAGAGACTGGACAGCCAGTTGTCTGAAATGGTAAACTCTACCAGATCCTGCATTTCCCTTCTCTTGGCATCCCTTGAAGGCAGAAATTTACCAAATATATGTGTGTATATTTGGGTAGATGTATTATTGTTGTTGTTGTCGTCATGTTTATACAGTGGATACTGGAGGTGTTTACCCTTTGAGAGCTGTATGCAAAGAAATCTCATTTTAATGTATTAATGTACATTTAAAGTGGTAATTATTATTCTGTTCTGTTCTGTTCTGTTCCGTTCCGTTCCGTTCCAATCCTATCCTATCCTATCCTATCTTATCTTATCTTATCTTATCTTATCTTATCTTATCTTATCTTATCCTATCCCATCCTATCCTATCCTATCCTATCCCATCCCATCCCATCCTATCCTATCCCATCCTATCCTATCCTATCCTATCCTATCCTATCCTATTCCATTCCACTCCATTCCATTCCATTCCATTCCATTCCATTTATATTCATTCTATTCTGTTCTGTTCTGTTGTGTTGTGTTCTGTTCTGTTCTTGACTGAAAACAGCAAGATAAATCCTGGCTCGAAGACGAAGCAAGCCAAGTGCCCCGGGACAGAATAAAATTGGAATTGCCAGGCCATTCTTGTAACCCTGTAAAGAATTAAGGAAGAAAAACCTTCGGAAGAGCGTCACCTTAACCTACAGGAGACGAAAATGACTCTAAAAAGAGCAGATCCGTCGGTGTTATAAATAAACAGGCTTCTGAGCACCACCAGCCAGTGTTTGGACAGCTCGTCTCAATCTTTCCAACTTCTCCGTTCAGAATCCTGCAATTTGCTCGTCTTGCTCAATTTTAATATTCAGATTTTTATTTTTATTTTTTATTTTTTTCGCTCTCATCATCATTTTCCCATCACCTGGATCCTCTTTTTTCCTTCCATCGCCTTTTGGGCTCTCATCTCCTCCCGTTGCGTGACAAGGAAATGTTTTCCAGGTTGTTAGCAACCCTCCCTATTTCAAATACTGCAGTTGCTAAGTTAGTAACACGCTTATTAACCTAATTAGGCTTCCCCCCCCTTAATTTTGCATGTCAGAAGGGCGCCAAAGGGGGAAAACATGTGACTCCAGGACACGGCAGCCGTCATAAATGTGAGTCAGTTGCCAGGCATCCGAGTGTAAATCACGTGACCACGGGGTGTGTGTGTGTGCTGCAACGGTCATAAGTGTGAAATATGGTCCTAAGTCACCGTTTTCAGTGCCGTTGTAAATCTGAATGGTCACTAAACAAATTGCTATAAGTGGAGGATTGCCTGCATTTATTTTACAGTTTTTATTTTATTGTTCATTTTATTTGCTGCCTACCTAGGCCGACGGGGTACTCCAGGCAGCTTGCAACAATCCGAATCAGAATAGAGCTGGAAGGGACCTGGGAGGTCATCTAGTCCAACCCCCTGCTCAAGCAGGAAACCCTATCCCATTTCAGACAAATGGCTGTCCATTCTCTTCTTAAAAACTTCCAGTGTTGGAGCACCCACAACTTCTGGAGGCAGGTTGTTCCACTGGTTAATTGTTCTCGCTGTTATGAAGTTTCTCTTTAATTCCAGGTTGCTTCTCTCCTTGATGAGTTTCCACCCATTGCTTCTTGTCCTGCCTTCAGGCGCTTTGGAGAATAGCTTGACTCCCTCTTCTTTGGGGCAGCCCCTCAAATACTGGGAAACTGTTCTCGTGTCCCCTCCATGTCTTTCTTTTCTCTTAGACCGGCCATTCCCAAATCCTGCAACCGTTCTGCATATATATTTTTGCCTCCAGGCCCTTTAATCATCTTAGTTGCTCTTCTCTGCATTTTTCCCAAAGTCTCAACATCTTTTTTTGTAATATTGTTTTGTTTATTTCCCAGGCTGACATGGGCTGGCAAAGCCTTATGCGTGACTGTAAGAGCAGCAGTTAATTTCAGTCATTGTAATTGTGCGTGATTATCTACTTTAGATGATAAATTTGATATAAGAAAAGTTCTTCTTAGTCTCTGAGTCTGTAAGAAGAGCACACGGTACCAGGAACAAAAAAGAAAAGAAGGACAAACAACAAACAGACAGAAGACACGGAGGATCTAAGTGTTCCAAAGATCTGCAGTTCTTAGATAACACTCATGATGAATCTTGGACAAGCTTTAAGCAGATGTTTGCACTTATTTGCCAGGCGTACGTTACTTCACCAAAGAAGATGAACATAAAAAGTTCCATGTGGCTAGACAGGCAGCTGTTGATGTTTTTAGTGGCACTGCCATTCACTCCCCCCCCACTCCAAAAAAAGAAGAAGAATTACACAACTGTCTCAAAAAGTTTGCAGAACATTGGCAACGACACCCAAGTCAGACATCTGAAGGACTTCAAAATGAACGATGTCTTTTGAAGAATGGCTTACTGACTTAAAAGCTGGAAGAAGAAGAAGAAGAAGAAGAAGAGGAAGAGGAAGAGGAAGAGGAAGAAGGAGGAGGAGGAGGAGGAGACAGAGAAGGAGAAGTAGTAGTAGTAGTAGTAGGAGGAGGAGGAGGAGGAGGAAGAGAAGGAGAAGGAGGAGGAGGAGGGGAGGAGGAGGAAGAGAAGGAGAAGGAGAAGGAGGAGGAGGGGAGGAGGAAGAGAAGGAGAAGGAGAAGGAGAACTGTCTGAGCTTGGTGATTTTCTTGCAGACATTTCATGACCCAACTAGGTAACATCATCAGTGTTGAAAAAAGTGAAGAGGAGGAGGAGAAGGAGGAGGAGGAGAAAGAGGAGGAGGATTTGAGGATATTGTCAAAGCAATGGGAATAGGTAGATGAAATTATAAACTCTTCAGATTAGAGAATATAACAGTCATAAGTCACTTTTTTCAGTGCTGCTATAACTTCGAACCATCACTAAATGAACTGTTGTATATCGAGGACCATCTGTATTGAGAGAGAGAGAGGCAGTTTGGCAGAGTGGGTAAAGCATCAGGCTAAAAACCGGGAGCCGTCGAATTCTAGCCCTGCCGAAGGCGCAGAGCCAGCTGGGTGACCTTGCGCCAGTCACCTTTTCTTACCCCTATGGAGGAGGCAATGGCAAACCAACTCTGAAAAACCTTGTCAAGAAAACTGCAGGGACTGCTCCAGGCAATCTCCAAAAAAATTGGACAATAATTGATCAGAAGGGGGGTGGGGAGGAGAAAAAGGAATATTGAACAAACAAGATCTTCCGAACGGGAGACTTGAATATGTTGGTTGGTTATAATTCATATTTGGCGGGCTGTCAGAAATGCAGTGCGTGCGTGCGGCCCCATTCGTGCGCGGGTAAAAGCTTGGGGACCCCTGTTCTAAGCTAAAGATCAGGGTTCCCTCTTTGAATGAGAGGGATCCCTTTTGTCTGAATATTCCGACAAATTGTCATAAAATTATCTCTCCTGTCTTGCTTTGTCTCGCTGGGAAATACGCACGAGCTTAAAAAAAGCTTGGACTAAGAAAGTTCCTCATTTATCCCAAGGACCAACGCCGCTGTTGGTTCCAACTCACTGAGGTTGAAAAGGCAAAGGTGTGTTTGTGTGTGTGTGTGTTACATCTCTGCTTCATCGCAGCATTCCTCTTTAGTTTCGTGAAACAGTATTTAAACAGAGAGATCCCTGTAAGAGCTTCCCCTTAAATATTCCCGCCTGGATGCTTAAAACTGATGTTTCGGTTGTCCCTGTAAGAAATAATTTGCTCCATTCAATTGGGTCTTTAAAAAAAAAAAAAGCCTCTGGATTACTTCTGAGAAATTGCCATGGTAACGGAGAAATTGTTTTTTAAAAACTTCATGTAAAGTGGGATTGGCGCTAAAGTTCTGCCTCCAAGGGCTTTGATTTCCCATCATCTTCCTGCCGGTGGTTTTTCGGGCTGTTTCATCAGCCATGCAGAAGCAAGCTGATTTGCGCTTGTCTCTATCAGACTAATTTTCTATGGTGTATATATATATATATATATATATATATATATATATATATATATATATATATATATATATATATATATATATATATATATATATATATATATATATATATATATATATATATATATATATATATATGAAGTTTTTCAGACAAACCAGTCTGATTGATTACACCTTGACATTTTAACTGCTATACTGCAGTTTTTTGTTTTTTGTTTTACTTTGTACAATATCTTTTGCCTTGCAGCCCCCAACTAGGGACGTTAATCAGGCTCAAGTCGCAACTGCGAAACATTGTTAAATCCAAATTTCTTTTTCTGACAAAGAGTTAAAGAATTAAGTTGGGAGACTAAGATGGCCAGAACGAGCTCGAAATGGCCATCTTAGTCTCCCAACTTAATTCTTTAACTCTTTGTCAGAAAAAGAAATTTGGATATATATATATATGTGTGTGTGTGTGTGTGTGTGTGTTTGTGTGTGTGTGTGTTAAAAGCTGTACAACGACACTAGAACACCAGGAAGAGTTAAAACCAAAAAGTTTTAATAAATATTTAAAAACCTAGCTTTCGTTGAATATCTATCAACGTCATCAGGGTGTATGTTGGTCAGTGGGAGGGCCCCTTTATAGATTTAGTGATGTTGATGCCCCGACTCATAGATCTTGTTACTGGGCCCAGCCGGCCATTCAACTCTATAGTTGTGGCTTCTGTAATGTTGGCTGGATTACTGCTGCTTGCTTTTCCTACTCTCGAGTATTCCTTTTTCCTTGCTCCCAAGGTGGATGTGTCTTTAATCATGTTGCGATCACTTATGGCTCTCAGACTTATGGGGTGTTCTTTCCCATTAGGTATTTTAGGGTGCCTTATATCTGTGGGTTCACCACTCTCCCCACACTCTCTATGCCCATGTCTGACTTCGTTCTGGTCAGCTGTACTTCTCACATCCCCAAGCTGCTCTCCCATTCTATTCTTATATTTCATATCTACACTTTCCTTCTCTTATATATATATATATGTAGGTCTTTGGTTATTCGGGTTTTCTCCCGCGTAAAATTGGAAGTGTCTTGGCCAAGACACTTCCAATTTTACGCGGGAGAAAACCCGAATAACCAAAGACCTACATACAAACACCCGTGAAAACCTCAGAAAACATATATATATATATATATACCTATATATATTAGGCAGGCCCAAAGGCAAATCTTTTCTTGCTTTATTGCTCCTCGTGAAGGTGAAAAGCATAAATAAAAAAAAAAGGAGGGGAGGGGGGATTATGCATTACAGCATTGTTGCTGCTTTGCTGAAAAAGCTGCATTAGAAAAGGTTTTAGATTGAGCTGGTTTAGTCCTTGGAGAGAAATTAGTAACATAGAAACTCAGCGTTTCCTTCTGGATGATTTTATGGGGTTGTTTAATTCATTGAGAAAGGGGGGAGGGGAACAGTGAGGATGCGAAACATAATCAGGTTTTCTCCCTCTCCCCCCGCCCCTCCCAATATATATATATATATATATGGATAAATTCAGCCTATATAAATGCAAAATATTTGCTGGGTGCCAGTTTTAAGGCTCCATTCTATAATCCTTTGCACAGAAGCAAATCTTAGGCTTTCTTGTGGTGATATAATACCCTGATAAAACAATATATTGTCCCGACTCTAATCACCATTCTCTGTGTTTTGCAGCTGACTAACAAAATATATTGTCTGAGAAGCTGGATTAGCGGATCTTTTTGAGAAGGCTGGCTGCTGATGAATAGTCAATGGCACATCATTCCCAATTCAAGGTTACAGACCAGTGGAGGGATTCAGCCGGTTCGCACCACTTCGGCAGAACCGGTAGCTAATATTTTGTTGCCCAGGCCCAGAATGGACTTCCGGAAGCGGCATCCACACAGAGAATAGAATAGAATAGAATAGAATAGAATAGAATA